>NC_141758.1:120498183-120798183 GCF_982258835.1 Parasteatoda tepidariorum
TAAAAAGGTAACTAAAATGAACTTTGTTGGACCTAAAAGTAGATATTTTATATTACTTGTTACAAAGGGAGATTCCATAAAAGCCTGAAGTAATCTCTTCTAGTTCAGGCATTTGGCAATTCTGTGTGAACCTTCAAGGGACCGAAATTTCAGTTCTGCAAACAATTTTAACTCATTTTTCCCCTTTTATGACACATTATTTAAATAAATGACCCATAAAAAGAAATACAAAAATGATTTAAAAAACGCAGTCACAAAAAAATGTGTTCACTTATTATGACTCTTGCGTACAAAATATCTCAGGGATGGGAAACTGAGATAGAAGAAGCAAACAAGAAAAGAAATGCTATAGTCCACCCAGTAGACAGTTTTAAAAATCAATAGATGCATTTTATGTAGAAATTTCAAAATCACCAAAAAATAAATCAGTCAGATAATAATAACCAATTTCCTCTCTTTTGATTCACTATATCTACAAAAAATAATATAGGCGTGATGTGTATAGCAAGGCATGGGAGCGAACATTTCGTCCACTCTCTCCGGGAGTTCACAATAGCGGTTAGTTTGACTGTAGTTTTAGATGGAAAACTATTATAGGGTAGAATAAGGTTAGGTTCTTATTCCCTTTGCAATTTGTTTGAGTTAGTAAGTCTTCCTAAACATCTGTTTCAATACTTAAGATAACTATAGTAAAAAAACAATCGAATGTTTTTTTTTTCTTTTTTACAGTATTTATATATTATTTAAACTTTACCCAGAACACAAAGTTCACCCTCTTTATTCTGATGGCATATATTCTACATTTAATAGTCAAATTTATCTTTAAGAACAATAAAAAAAATTCAAGTAATTGAATGCAAATAGTCTTAAAAAATAATCATAACTTCAAATGTAAGAAAAATTATTTTAAAAGAGCATAAAGGGTTATTTCTTAAATTAAGTTCGTAATATATTAAGTAGTTTTTTCAATACTTATAATTGTCACCATGAAAATTAAGAAAAACAAAATTCATTAGATCACACAAATTATAACAAATTTTCGGAATCACAGTAAGAAATGTTAGTAGTAGCATAAATTATTGCAGCAATAAAACATTGACTAGTGAATAGAAACAATTCAAATGCAAACATTAGAATGATGAAAGTAAAAGCTATTTTAAAGAAATGCCATTAACTAAGTTGTTACGCAAGACCATTCGATGCAAGACTATTCATATTTTTTATTAACAATTTTAAATTAACTTTGTAATTCCATCTATCAGGTAAAGATTTCCATAAACACCACACATTCAATTAGATTTAAAGAACTCTCTCAGTTTTACTCAAATTACCACTTTAAAAAAAATAGACAAATCAAGACACTTTTTAGTTAATATATTACAAATAATTCTATGGCAATTGATTTCAATTTTAACGCATTACTTACAGAAAATATGAATACAGATTTTACCAATTTAACATGACGAGTAAAGAGCCTTCGAAAGCAAAGAAAATAATAAAAAGATTACTAAAAGAATGTTTTTACTTTCATGTCATTAATATAAAATGTTAGTAAAAGGCAAATATTTTACACCATTAAGTTATATTTGCTAATAGCAAAATTGGAAGTCTTTTTGTCATCTTTAACAATACATATATTGCATAGAAAGTTTTCATTTTGTTAAAAAGTGTTGAACATAAGACAAAGTGATTGGATTTCAATCGAAATCAGTTGTTCAGGTGATCTTTGAACAAAACAGTTAAACATAAATATTTCATAAAAACTTAAGTGAGAAACGTAGAGTTCCAAAACCATCTCAATCAATTTTCAGAAATATTTTTCTGTATTTAGGTTAAGGTTTTTGACTATTTAAAAATAGCTTCCATCGCTTCAGTTTCCTGGAGTTCTATATTGTAATAAAAATATGATTTGAGCTGGTTTTGAAACCAAATGCCTTTAAAGAAACATGACTAGACAACCTATAAATATGTACAAGCATAGAATAGTTAAATTAAACCAAGATTCAAGGTAATGAAAATTGGTGTTAAAGAATTACAAAAAAAAGTATGAGAAATGATAACAAGAGAATATGACAAACCTTCTACTATCCAATTTAATTTCATGGTAAACTAAAAATTACAAAAACAAAAGGTAGCTCAAAAGTTTCTATTTAATAAAATATAGCAACATGAATATCATTTAAATTACAATGATATTAAGTATGATTTCGATAAAACAAAAAATCTTTCTTGAATATTCTCGAAAAAAGAATAAATCCCTATTAGACCTTATATTTGTTACATAAGCGATAACTGCCAAACTCATTTGAGTTATTATACAAGTGGACTTTTATTTAAAAAACCAAAATGCAAAAACATCTGAACTAATTGCATAAACAAGTACTTAATACATAATTCATTCAATTTCATTCATGAAAACAGAAAAATTCTGCCACACGCATTATTGTCCACAAAAAGTCCATGGTTTACAAATAATTTCTGAAACTATTTCAATTGATCAACAACAATTTTATTTTGAAAGATATTATGTTCCAAAAGAATTCATATTCTATTCTGAAGGACAGATGTGGCATATGAGATGTCATAAACTGGGTGATGACTATCTTATGTTTTGTGTTTCATTTTATAACTGGCCATTTTTCAACAGGTTAATTTTTTTTAAAAGATTAGTTATCACAGTGAGAAAAAAAATCTATTTTTATATATATCTTTTTAAAAATAATGCAAGTTGTAACTGTATTATAAAAAACCAGTCATGTTTTCAAATATACAAAGAAGTCTCACTATGGACCTCTTTTTTTAATCATACACTATATAAAGATTGGACAGTAGAGAGGGTTCATTGAAATATTCAAGATCAGTATAAAGTATTGCAAAATAAAAATAGTTATTCAAAAATAATTTCACTGTAGTAAGAGCTTTAAGACTCAAAATAAACATAAAATGCACGTCTCTGCACAACCATCCTCTAGACAACGTCATAAAAATTCATGTGAATAGTAGATCAAATTTAATGACAATGAAATATCTAAAAATGTGCTGACCTAAAAACATGTTTTATATGTACACTTTTTTATGCATAAAAACGTGCACTTATCATTTAAAAAAAAAAAAACACTCAAAAGGAATGACAGAACAAAAAGATTTATAAATGACTGGTGATGAAGTTACAAACAGTGTTTAAAACGCTATTTATAGTTTGTCTCATTTGAATTATATTTCTAGGAGATTTGCTGACCAAAATTTTAGTTAAGTGGCTACTAAACCTACTGCTTTTGAGCATTTTATTAGTAAGGCAGACATGAAATTACAATTTCCTGTCAATGATAAAAAAAAATGTATCGAATGGGTTGTAAGAATGCAGAAATGGAGGGGGGGGGGATGCCAACCTTTTTTGAAATGGTAAGAAATATTTAAAAGTAAAGCAAATTTAAATCTAGGACAAATAAATCAGTAATAATTCTGTGAAATATTTTGTAAACCAAAATAAAACCTTGAATAGAGATATCAGCAATTACAGGAAAAATTTAGAAATAAAAATGAAATAGAGCAATTGAAATCTTAATTACAATATTTTTTCCTACAGTGCAATTTTTAAAAAAACTTTATTTAAATCAAAATATTTGAAGCTTGATTGATATTGAAGGTTTTAACCAGGGAAATAAAACATAAATGATTATTATTTGATATTAAAAATAGGCTTTTATATATTATATATATATATATATATATATATATATATATATATATATATCATAAAAGTGAGTGAAACATTGAAATTTTCTATTAATTGCCTGTAAAATAATTTCTTCATTAATATGTATATATATATTTAGTTATATAAATGCTTTAAAAAACCTATTAAATATGTAATTTGTATATGTATATTTAAATAAAGAAAGACTTCTGCTAAGAGTAATTTAGAATAAACGTTTTATAACATTTCGCGTTTAAAATTTATTTTTTCTTGATTTGAATACGAACTGAGAAATTCAGTCTAGGTCTTTAAAAATTCTTGAATAAGTTGAGCTTGAGTTAAAAAAATTATGATTTTTTTTTTAATTCAGCGATTAGTTTGTAATAATTACAACATAATTTTGACCATTTTAGTTTTAATATTGTTTTCAAATAATATTAATCATTCTATCACAGTTTTGATTGGTTAATGTAAAATGTTTAATTTTTTTTTTCAATTGTGATTTTTTCTAACTCTCGTATCAAGTTGACCTTTCGATTCTAATTAGATTGCCCTCGACTCAATAAATATAAACTCTAGGTTTACCCCAATTATTTTTCCCATCAAGAAATAACTGATAGTTGTAGCCCACAGAACGGGAATGAGAAGGTAAACCTCAAATGTGAATATCATCGCTAATTAAGTGGCCTGTATTTCAAACTTGTTGGGCAGGAGTTTAAAACTTGTGTTTTGAACTAAATGAAATATAGTTTGTTCTATGTAGCCAATTAGTACAGTAAAACCTCTCAGGAGCTCTCCGTTCCACAGTAAAGTGGTCGTTCTCAGAGGTTACATCCAATGACTTTGTTATCAAAGGTACACAACTTTTTACAAGCGATTTTAATTTTGTCATTTTCATAATGCAGAAATGCCACTTGTGTTGGCCTCAAGAATTCCGGATACATGAAAAATATTTGTTGTCATTAAAAATGATCCCAATTGATATAATTATGCGTAAATTACCCATAATGAATGATAATGCTATTTTAAATAAATAAACAACTATGTTTCTTCAGCTTGCATTTAATTTTATATCATGAAAATTAGCTAGCTTTAAAGGATGAGAACAGATTTGCTTGTTTAAGATGCTTTTTTTTCCAGTTTAACGTTCAACTCGTCAATAAAAATGACCCCTATTGATTGATTTGTCATGAGTAGTTAATCAATAAGCTAAAAAATTAGTTAGCTTTAAAGATGATGTTTGTTTGTTTGAGATGCTTGTTTTTTCTAAAATAACTTTTTTCTAATTAAAGTTTCAACTTTAAAAGGTAAATCATTGATAGCATCCTCTTTAGTGCAGCACTACAACATGAGGTGGATATCCTCAAAAAGAGCTCTCTAAATGAAAGTATTTTGAATACATTTTAATCTACTTATTTGTTTTGTAAAATCAGATTTTTATTTTTTTGTGTTTCCTCATTTGACTTTTTCCACATTTGAAGCAGATGTTTTCCCAAAAGTGGTCGTAAATAGAGGCTTCACTGTTCAACTATTGGCAAAATATAATGAGATGAAACTATTATGGAAACTTTTATCTCAAATATATAAGTTTCAGTAGCCTTTACAGAAAAGTTTATATAGTTAGATTTTTGTACATAAAGAGACATTTTAGGGGAGAAAAACTGTTCTAATGACTCCTTAGCAAGCGCTTTTATAGAAAAGGAAATATTTAATAATTTTTTTTTGTTTTTCTAAATGCTACTTTTTTTCATAATTAAAAGCTACTTCATTTAAATATTCAAAATGCTTAGGAATTTTTAAGTTTTTTTTTCTTTTTTACTTTAAGCATTTTTTACTTGAAAATTATTATTTTTTCTTTAAAAAAAGTAAAATAAAAAGCGCATCACTTAGATAAATTTGCTCATATTAAAAGAGTCAATTACTAGACCAAGATTAATTTAATCTGTTTATGAGGAAAGAAACTAGGCTCATTAAGAAACAAAATGGTATGATTTAGAATAATGTTATATTTCAACATCTGCTTATGAGGATCCTGACTCTTAAGGAAGGGGGGGGGGGAACTATAATATACAATTTAGAAAAATACTGTACTCCTATAATCCCACTAAGATGTTTATAACTTAATAAGTGATGTTAATGCTTAATAAAAAACTATTAACAATATATGTATTACATAAAGTGAAAAACACGGTTAAAATGAAAATAATAGAAGTGTTACTTAATAATGGAACACATAATCTCAATAATGCATAACATACAAGCATATATTTATTACCATGATATATTCATTATGTATAATCATTAGATATTAATATATTCACATAATATATAACATATCATAATAATGACTATATGCAAAATAGGATCATTAAAACAATGTATTGGTATAGATATTAACAGAATTTAGATTTAAAGGGTGAAGATCTATAACAGTTGGCATTCCCATAAACAAAAACACTGCACACAATTGGGGGAGAGATATTTTGAAGTTGCGTTACAAAACATTAATATTAAAAAAGAAATAAAAATCACAGAAAAGTTATAGAATGTTGAGTTATGTAAAATATGGCCAACATTCATGAAGTTTAACAAGCCATCAGAATTTATTTTAGATGAATGCAAGTTTGAATAATTTTGGATTTTTATCACAGTGGGTAAAAATATTTGGTGATCCAAAACAATGATAAAAGCAAATAAAAAAAATATATACAACACATAAATAACAATGTTCTTTCTAGATACATTAAAACTTGTTCTTGCGATCACATAACAAAAAACTAGTAAATCAAAATAATAATATTTTGATGATCACAGTAATAAATCATGAAAAAAACAACAGGATTTTTCCACAAAGATGTAAACAAAAGATATGAAACAAAGAAAACAATGGCAAATATTTGCAATAAAATTATATCAATTTTAACAAATAAGTATATATATATACTATTTACAGTGAAATTTAAAACAATTTCAAAAATAAAAATATTTATTTTTTCAAACAAGAATAAATTTAAAAGGAAGCACAAACCAACGTAAGCAATAAAAAAATTAAAATAATCTCACTACAAAAATGTTTCAGCTGTTTGACTAAAATGATGATGAAAACTAAATACTTACAATATCTTGAATTTCAAAGCATGTTAATTACATAAATTACCTTGTGGTAATTTACATTAACCTAAGTAGTCAATTAACAAAATATACATAACTAAAACTGGATTGACTGCTAAAATTAATTGAACACTTAATTTATAAGTAGCCTATTAACATGCTTTTCAAATTATAAATTCCTTTTTTAACCACAAGGCTAAAAATTTATTTTGAATTCCCAAGATGTATTGACACATGCTTTTAGAAAAATGAATTAATTTAGCCAAATTAATACAAAAAGAATAATAATAAAGTTGGCACAATCCAAATTACAGTGACCTTTCCATTATAATGATAGAAAGCTCATTTATCATTTAATGGCCATTAAAATATCTGAAACAAGCAGTTCCTTCTAATATACCAACTAAAATTTTTGTATCTTTTTCATATATTCCTAAGAAAATCAGCCTGTAGATAATCATTTTAACGTGTTTACATTTAAAATTAGTAGGGCTAAGATGCTTTTTTTAGTCCTAAAGGGTATTATTCACATTTCTTGATCATTTGTTTTTTAGAATTCTTCTCAGTCATACGTCTGAAATTTGAAATATTTTCCATTTTTCGAGCACAAATTTCTCATTTTTTACTTTAAATGTGCTCCAATAACAAGCATTGATGTTGAGAAGATAAAAAAATTAGTTTCAGGACCACAGACCATTTTTTCTTAAATTTAAAAAACATTTGATAATACAATACAATTTTCATGTTTTTGAATATATATTTATCGGATACATTTTTTTACATATATTTTATACAAAAAATTTTATTTATTTATTTTCATGTTAAATTTATGAATATAAGTTCTGATTATATTTTTAAAAGCTAACTTAAAACATGTTTTCACTTAAAGATCTTTTTTGATGATTTTTAGATTTTTGAATTTATAGGTCATCAACATCTCAGCCCAGATAATCAGTCTTCAATATGAAAAGTTTATTAGAATAAATTAAAATGATTGATTGCAACATGTTATGTTTAACAAGTTGCATTATTATCAATTATTTTGTGAGTTTCTTAATTATTTTAAAGGTATAATATGAATTTGTTAAAATAAGTACAGTAGTTAATTACGATTAATTATTAATTTGTTAAATTATGATTAAATTCCCATAACATTTTTGCCATAATTTTGAGCATTGAGAGTCATTATTTTGCTTTTAATATCCTTAAATTTTATTCAGTAGCATTAATTATTTTTCAAAACAAAAGCCAAGAATAAAAAACATCTAAAAAATACTGGATAAACTCCAAAAACAGTCTCATTTGTTGGAAACAGCATGGAATAAACAATATAATAATAGATGTAATAAAGGGTGAAGTTAAGACAACTTTTGATTGAATGACGGACATCTTATTAATTGAGGAGAATATATTAAAAACGATTTCATTTCATCCATTAAGGGTATTCCTACATTTTGGGTTAAGTAATGAAAAACACTAAGAACGATTAATTACAAAAAATATTTATTACAACTTGTTCATTTTTATGTCACCTAAATATTCATAAAGAATACAAATAAGAAGCCAATTAGAGTATTTCAGAAAAGTTAGACTTTCATACTAAATATGGAATAAGGTTTAATTTTTGTTAAATTATTTATTTTATTACCTTCTTTCATAGATTTGGTCAAAATTTTATTATCAGTTTGAATATTCTTTTTTTTTATTTAAGGAAACTGTAAAGTAACTTAAAATTCTTTTTAAAAAATTTGATTTCCGACGTTTAAATTTGCTTTAATGATGTTTATTATATTTTAGGTATTTCTTCTACACACGTCAATTATTCTTATGGATTTAACAAACAAAAAAATAGGAAGTAAAAAAAATATTTACTTAGCTATGATGTGACAGATTTAAACCATTTTCCTCTCGAAAAAATATGAAACTAAAAAGTCATCATACACTGTCAAAAAACAAATGCAAGATTGAAATTTTAAGTTTAAAGTGGCGCTTAAGGATTGGTGAAAACTTTAGTTCAATTTCGCTGAAACCTGCATTGCAGTTATAATATTTGAAATCACATTTTTATTTAATTTTATGAAGAATTGCTTAGTTTAATCACTATTTT
This sequence comes from Parasteatoda tepidariorum, assembly GCF_982258835.1. Taxonomy (NCBI): domain Eukaryota; kingdom Metazoa; phylum Arthropoda; class Arachnida; order Araneae; family Theridiidae; genus Parasteatoda; species Parasteatoda tepidariorum. The sequence goes on from NC_141758.1 coordinate 120,507,099, forward strand.
TACAACACAAAATAATCGCAGTAGAATTTTTTTCAGCACAGGTAAGCTCATGAAAACATTTAAGAAAACTAATATTTTGTAGTCTGAGCTACAGTAACCAAGGGCAAATTTCGAAATATTTTTTTGCACTTCTGAATCTAACAGTGGAGGAGAAATTTGCCTTCAGAACTGATTCCTTCAGCAATTTGTTGGAAAACAAAAAATTATATCCCGGCAAAGTTGCTTTGGTTTATGGCACCTAATCAAGAGAACAAGTTGTAATAATTAAATGGGTATTTTGTGACCATTGTTTGTAATAACATTAATTACTATAAATTTCTTGCAAGAAATGAATGTAACAATTTATCTGAAAATACATAGAAAAACAGTTCTTTAGTCAAAAAAACCCACCGACAACTAGAAATAAGTCGAAACAAAACATCAAACGCGCAATTGCATAACAAGAAAAATTAACAATCTCAATTATTTAAATATATTATGAATGATGGCAATGCTTTACAATAACAATTATTCTAACACATTATATATATATATATATATATAGATATTTATTATATACATGTATTTATACATGCAATTAAGGGCAACAGGCAAAAACTCATGAGCTAAAATTATATATAAAGGAAGTAAAACAATTCATTTTTAAATATATATATATATATAACTTCAACTATATCTACATACAAAACTTGGAATATATCTCAAATTCACAATAGTCTTATTTGTACAGAGTATGCACACATGCTAAAATATGCTGTTAAAAAATTGAAGATAAAATTAACTATTCAAAGCTAGTTTAATTACAAATGCAAAGCTAAAACGGAGTTGCTGCTTCCAAATTAATATATTAGCAAAACAGTGATATAAGGCATATTAAACAGATAATACAATCTTTAAGCCTTAAAAAGCTAATGAAATATTTAGATTCGTTTTTAAATTTTATATAAAAGAGAGTAATATTACTTTTATAAATTAAATGTTTATAATAATTTGAAGAAAAAACTCATTAAGTTTTGTTATTTTTATAGTTAGTATCAAAATGCAAAAGTTTCAGTTAACAATATTAATTATAAATAGAAAGCCACCAAGTTGAAAAAAAAGAGACTTGTTGAAATAGGCTTCTAAATTTAAAGGAAAATACTAATCAAATCATACATTTATAAATATTAACTTAAAGAATTTTTTCTTCCTCCTGAAAACAGTTTTACATAAAGAATAATAATTTATAGGTTTAATATTCAGTAAACTAATAAATTATTATTTACAAATTATAACAATTAATATAAACTTGAAAGTATTTCAGCATTGAGAATTTTTAATATTAAGTAGAAACTGGCAATGTAAAGTTGAAATAATTTTTGTTTTTGTTTTTTTGCAGAAATGGGCCAAGATAAAAACATATAAAAAAAAAATTTTCAAACAATAAATATAAAAACTGAAACTTAATTATGATTTACATATACAGCGTCAAACATTTAGACATCTTTGTAACTATATATATTTCTTTTAAAATCAATAGCTAGCTACATTTTTTACAAGTCGCAACACAACTTTTCGGGGAAAAAACATCTCCGTTTTAGAATGGAACAGCAAACTCCAACATCTTTGGTATAATAATGAACTGGCAGGTACTGAATCCAAGAATTGGTGGACAGGACTCCATCAGTATTCTAACACTACAGTGTTTTTTTTATTATTTCTCTCGCATTTTTAGCCTGACCACACTTGATCATGCAATTATCACATGTATGTTAGGTCACTTTGACCATCACCGGTTCCAGTTAGAGACTGATGTCAGGTAACAAGGATAAAGAAATTTATAAACGCAGCGTAAATGTTACAACGAGAATGAATATAAAAACCTAAATTTGACTGGTCGAATTGGAGATAATTAATCCATTCTACTCGGTTAAAGCTTTAATGGGAGTAATTGCGTCGCGGAGTGAAAAACCTTGAAAATTTCATGTGCAAAAAATTCAATATCAATTTATATATTATATATTTTTCATATTTAAAGTAATTTTTTTCAATCAGATTTATAATTAAATGACCTACTAATGATGAATATGACATCTTTATAGCAACTAATCTTAGTTCTTACAAGAATCGCGATGTTGAATTTTCAAAATCGCGTGAATATGAATCGTGACGTTGGATTTTAAGATCGTGTGACTATATTATTTTAAAATTGTGTGAACTCAAATCACAATGTACGATTTTTAAACCGCGTGAATACGCATCGCAAATTGTAACTTTCAAATTAGGAAAGACGAAAATGGATGTTCGATATTCAAAACGTGTGAATACGAATCGCGATATAAACGGATTGCGGTGTCGTTTTAAATATTCAAACTGACGAAAATCCGCCAAACCAAAACAATCAATTGGCGGAATTCTGCCCATTGAAAGAAAAATCACATGTATGTAAGTGTCTCGTTATAGAGAATGAGCGGAAGCTTCAAAATTTGGATTTTAGATTGAGGAATTCCGTGAATAATTCGTCAGATTATAAGTTTTTGATCAGCCTCGAAGTCCGAGAACCGACGGTCTCGAGACACGTGGAATTCCGCGATATTCTCCAAAAACTCATATTCTCTGCTTTTAATTTTTTCACAGGGAAGGATAATACAATTTTTAAGAATCTCCAACACCAGCTGAAACTAGTTCTAAAGAATCCTGGTCAGTGAAAGCCTGAAACTATGTCATAAGTTGATAAAGCAAAATATGAATATATTATTAGGTAGCTGCCTAATAATTTTCAATGCTGATGTTTTTCATAGTTAAGGGTTATAATGTGGAAAATAACATGTATTCTAGTTATTGACTTCAGGCCTAACTGACTAGGTTTGGTTACATTCAAGATCAGCTGGTTCAAGGTGTTAGAGATTCTTGATAGTTGTTGAATCTCCAACTCCAACCGGTTAAACCCAGGTTTATTTGCTCTTCTTGCTTTTTCAGCAATGACAGTTTTTTTTTAGCACATCCTTACTTTTGCGGGTGAATAGGATACGGGTTAAAATTAGATTTTGAAACATATAAATAAAAATTTCAATAAGATTGTGAACCTAATTTATTTTTCAAAAAGCTTCACTGTGGAAAATCTTAAATGCTCTTTTTGATTTTAGATAAGCAGATTAATAGTCTTTTTTTTAAAAAAAGAAACAGATTCATATGATGTAAAAAATTTGGTTTCATTAAAAAAAAAAGGAGAGAAATCCAATAACAGAAAAAAGTAATTTACAAATATATGATACATATTTGCAAAGTTAAAAGAAATAAATATTTTTGTGACCTTCAGTATCCTTGGAACCTTCAACCAGCAGTTTCAGATGGACTTGATAGAAAAGAATACTTTAAAATGCGTGCAAATATACATAATGAGTAATATTACTCGAATGGTTTCTAACGTCGACCGCTTTATGCTGGTTTCATGTCTTTTATTCAAAAAAGAATTTAGAGGCTGGGTAATAGGAAATGAGAGTCAATGAGCTCAATCAGTTTGTCACCTGTACTTGTCACAGGCATTCCACATTTCAAGAAGATCTTGAAACATCTATAAGAAAAAAATAAACAATAATAAATGGAATACTGAATAGGTTAAAAGGAGTAACATAATTTTATTCCATGAAACTTCTTGCCAAAATGTTGCACGTTTACGAATATGCTTTAAAGGAAATAATCGTTGGTTAACATACCAACACTTAATATACACGTATTTCTACCATAGTCAGTCAAATGACCGGAGTTGATTGAGTGTATGAAATGTGGATTTTAGGAAGGAAATAAACTAAAAACACTTTATTATAATGAAACAAAATTGTATATTGCCAATTTTTATGCATTACAAACACAAAGAATAAGAATTTTTAATACCTTGCTCAACGTATATTTAACATACCACCTTGATCAAAAAGTTCCCGGAATTTATTCAGAAAATTAGAAATACAAGTTTATTCATCTAAATCTATATTATCCCCTTCAAAGTAATCCCCATCGACTGTAACACACTTATGACAGCACTTGATCCAATCCTTGAAACATTTTTATATTCGGTTTTTGGTATATCCATAAGTGCTTCCAGCGATTTTTACTTTGATGAATGCCATTACCATTTGATGAACGCCATTCACTTGCCTGATGTCTGGATTGCGTGTCGTACTCATAAACCCACGTTATGAGTTTAGTGACCGGTTTTGGCATGTTTAGTGTTAAGCTTTATTTTACAACTAGCGGTGAACATCCAACCAATTTGTGAGTTTTTGACTATATCAAAGTTCAAATTCGCAGCTATGTAATTTTGAACCCAACCTGGAATACAGGGAAATCCCTGGATCGAGCAATGCAACAAACTAGTATCGGTAGGAGGACTACTCGACGGAGATAACCCACATTTCATTACAATGAGAGGAAAACCATGCAAGTGCACAATTGAATGATTAGTTTAGTGAAAAATTCTATGCTTAAAAGATAGAATTGTACAAAAATGTACTCAAATTAAGACTGACATCAAAACATTATAACATTTATAATAATAAATCATTTAGTTTGAATTGAAATTTGATTATAATTTGAGAAATATCATTACAAAAAGGAGGGAAAAGACATTTTATAAAATAAAATAAAAACTAGCTCCTCAGATATTTGATCGGTGTCGGCAAAACAATATCATTAAAAAGGGGAAAAGACATTTATAAAAGAAAAAAAATTTAACACCCAAGATATGTAATTAATGTAAGCCAAACAATATTATTAAAAAAGGGGGAAGACATTCATAAAAGAAAAAAAAATAGCCTCAGACAACTAATGAGTGTCAGCCAAACAATATTCCTAAAAAGTGGGTGGGGGGAGATATTCATAAAAGAAAGAAAAAAATTTCACCTCAGATATCCAATCAGTGTCAGCCAAACAATCTTCAAGAATAGCAGTGTCATCTTGCTTTTGAACTTCTTTTACCTATAATAGTAATTAGAAATGAAAAACGGATATTTTTACTGACAAAGTTAGCAAATTATTGATTTAAAACACTCAGTGAAAAAAAAAGTTACAGAAATTGTGACATAGTTTCAAAGGAAAATTTAAAATATAAGTTTTAGTGTAAGTCAACCAGAGGAAAATAATGTTTTTTTTTTAAGAAAGCTACCCATTCATAATAATATTTAACTGCATTATCTGAAGCCCTCCGGCAAAAAAGAATTCGGATCTGGTCTGAAATGTTTCATCTAACAAGAATAAAATTATTTTCCCCGTTTAGTTGACTTGGAAAAAATAGAATAGTTCTTAAAATTTAGAACTAAAACAAAACTAGTTAAAAATGAGTACTTTTGAGCATGAAAATGAAATGAGCAAAAGATGAGATGTATACCTTTTTACAACTTGATAAATAGAAGTGGTATCGATGGTGATGCAAGCGACTGTAGAGAGTGACTGTTTGTACACAGGTCCCACACAGTGGGAAATCACTCATTAGATTGCTCTCTTCACTTTTACTCTCAAGGGTCAAAGCATCGTAGATTGACCCATGAAAATGGGCAATATATTGGATTTTGTTTATATTGCACACCTGAAAATAAAAGACAACATCATCAGAAATACTGAATCACCAATGGATAAATGAGAGTCTTTAAAACATTCATAATTCTTAGATTTTGTCATTTAACTTAAAAGTGTTCAGCCCTGCAACATTGTCGCAGTTCTTGCAGAAAGAATTTCCTTTAGAAAGTAAAAAAAATCTGGTTTTCTTTTTCCGCAAATTTTTTTTCTCTCTAAAATTATATTTAAAAGATGCCTTTTTCGCGCATCGGAGGGGAAAGAAATGTTCTTAATTTTTCGATTTTTATTTGAGAAGAATGAAAAATGAAGAACATTGAAGCAAAAAATTTCTTTTCTGTAGAAATGTTTGAAAGATTTTTTTCCCTCCACAATTATACTCGAGGTATACCTTTTTCAAGCATCAGAGGGGAAGAAATGCTCCTGATTTTTTGAATTCCCTTTTGGGAAAAATTAAAAAAAAAATTGGTTTTCTTTTCTTTCTCTGAATTTACGCTTTTTAATTATTATTTTTTTATGTGATGATGATTTACAAAATGCGAAAAAAGAAATAATGAGTGTGTTTTCCTCTTACAAAATGTGAGAATATTGCCCATGATATTTGAATAAAAAAAATATTTCATATTCATTTTTAAAAAAATGCATACAATTTTATTATATCCAAATAGGCATTTCTTTGTAAATACAGTACAGAACCCGTTATCCGGAAATCAGAAAACCGGAAAACCAAAAAACCGGAACAAAATTCGATAAATTTTCCCACCATTTAAAAAAAAAAAATTTTTTTTTTCTTATAAGATTTTAGGATTTTTCTTTATTTTTTGAAAGATGTTTACCTTACCATCATTTTGGAAATAATCATTAATGTATTACTTCATCGTTTATTCTTCTTTTTTAGATTATTTTCAACTATTTTTATTTTTTTCAGTTGGGTTAAAACGGCTTTTTGTATCGATTCAGAAAACCGGAAAAATCAGTTATCCGGAATAGCGATGGTCCCGATCGTTCCGGATAATCGGTTACCTACTGTACAACGTTTCTGTTACTTAACATGTACTTAACATGTTACTTAACATTAATAACATGTGTATTAGTTATTATTAAAAGTATGTTGTAGAAAGTTATGATTGCTAGAGATGTTTGTCGCAGAAAGCCCCAAAAAATTCTGCCACAGGAAAGTTCATGCATCTTTTTATCCAATTAAGAATGTGTACATACATATGCTTTCAAAAATAAACATTAGAAAATTAATATTCGGACATTTTAAGATTTTTCCAGTGCAGCTATCATTCTATATTTTTAAAAACATTTCCTATTACATTCCTATTTCAACATTTCCTATTGTTTTAGATCCTATTTGTGACCAATTTTGTTATTTAAATGGAAGTAATTTTTCTAGGAAAAAAAAAAGAAGTGTAAAAGGCATTTTTAATGATTAAAAAAGTATTTTAATTTATGTCTTCGTAAATGATCATAATTTTTATCCAAATTTTAATATAATGTGTAAATTGTTTATGAAAAGGTCGCAAATAAAATCTTCTGCTTCTCGTAACTAAAATAAAGAAAAAAAATGTTTTTCAAAGTAATCTGTCAATTGCAATCGAATCGGTTACAAAATCGGTCGAACGGTTCCCGAGAAATCGAGTCTTAAATATCTCTTCTATAATTCGATTTCTGGAGAACTATTCGACGGATTTCGTTCAAAATTTGTATTTTGCTATATAAAATAACACTCTTAAAACTGGCGTAAAAACTTATATACCTTACAATTCAAAATTTCTATATCTGTTAAAAATAAAATAATAAATAATTATTAAAAATTATTTTTTGTAATGAATTATCTTTGGATAAATGAATTTTAAAATTACATGAAAATTTTTTCAATGTGCTCAAGGTATGCCAAAATATTAAAAAAATTTATTTAACATTAAGGGGTCTCAACCTGAGCAAACTATAGTGACCCTATTTTTCAGATTTCAGCTACCCTTATATTTTGAGGAAACCAAAGCTTGCAGAAAAATTTTATGTTTTTTTTTTTGTGTGCAATTTTGTAACTAAAAATATTGTCTGCACTAATTAACAGATTTGAAATCATTGAGACTGAGTGCATCACATCAAAAGTAATTCAGGGAGTCCTTCTTTTTTTGACACAAAAATTCCAAAAGAAGATTTTATTTACTGTGATTTAATATGTGTTACAGATCCAGAATTTTTTTCTTTACATTTCTAACTAAAGCGCTTGAGCAAATTTTATGATGAGTCCCTTTTTCCAAATGTTTAAGATAGCTTTTTCAGAGAAAAATACTATGATTTCAAAGAAAGCTATGTGCTCTGTTAACGAATGGAAATTACGATCATTTTTAAATCACATATCTGGGAACAATACTAAACTGTTCAATAATAAAATGTCACCATTTGAAAAAAGTGTGGCTTATTACTACATGACCTCAGATCTTTCAGTTGCGCTGACTTTGTCAAGAATTGTTTCTACCAATGATTTTGATAATTGTCTATTCTCATAATTATGGAAATATTAGTTCCATAATTGGAATTTAATAATGACATTTATGTTTTATCTTTTTCTCCTGATTATTGATGTTTATATAACTAAATTAAGGTAGTACAAAACATTCAATGATATTCATTACTAGCTCATAATAAACATAGTATAATGCCATAATTTTTGCAACAAATTTTTGAATGTATATTACTTGTAAAAAATACATTTTTTCCATTTTTTCCCCTTTATAAATATTCCACTCTAAAATAAAAAAAATAAAATTACTTGTTAGGATTTGTAAATTTTTATCTGGGTGGCCACTCAAATCAGATTTCAAATTTCCCCGATTTTTCCAGGTTTTCCAGAAAAAAATCTTAAAATTTCCAGGTCTGTGTTTCTTTTTTCTTATAAAGTGTAGGATGTGTACAAGAAAAGTGTCTATATTATAAAATATTTTATTCAAAATGTTATTTTTTTAACATATCATCTTGAAAAAAATAATTTATTTTGACAATTTGGCAAGATTTTTCATTTATTTTTTAATGTTTTGGTACAACATTAATTTTTAAAAAATCAAGACGTGGAGAAAATATGTTTAGCTTGTAGAATATATTGTTTTTATTGAATAAATTTTTTTAATGTGTTGTTTCAAGTAGTTTTTCTTCAAAGTGTACCTAGCAAACGACAAAAACAGAATGATCAATAAGACCTTGGATAAATATTGTTTAATATATTTTCATTACGCAAAAAGGGAAAATCGTTTCAGGTGATTATATATTAATAATTTTTTATAATTACAGTGGCACCCGAAAGTGTTTGTCCACTTATAACTTTTATTGAAATAGGAAATAAAAATTCATTAATTAAAATGAATATTTCAGAATGCGTATTTGATAATAAGATGTATAATATAATCTTAGGAAAACTTTAAAAACAAAGCAAAAGTTTATTTTTAAGATATCAATAATCAAATAGTAACAAAAATTTAACCCAACGAAAGTCATTGTACACTTAAATGTTTTCCGATTTCAGAATTAAAATTATCGTCTAATGCGTTAATTTGTTCCTTTAATTATCTTTCATTTAAATTTTTATATATTTATTTGCAATTTAGTATCAAGCTTGTGATAGCAAAATTATATTTTAATTTTTGATTCACCGTAATATTTTCTTTTATCAGTTAAAAACGGCTCATGGTCATAACAAAACAATAGACCAAATTTGAAAGTTGATAATTTGTCCTCATAAGAGGTAAATCAGTAATGAATATTGTTAAATTAGTTTAATGTGTCCTATTACACTGTGCAATATGTGATAAAATGCTTAAAAGAAGGACTTCATATCAGAGATTAAAATTATAAAATTTGTGGAAAAGTTCATTAATTCACAAATGAGTGTTGTAAAAGTTTCTGTAAAATTTAATAAAAAATATTTTATAAAAAATATTCACCCGACAAAAAAAAAACTAGTTAATTTATTTACAAACTTATAAAAGCTATTGTAGATGTGAAAGGAAACTCTACTAAATATTACTAATTAGAAAAATCAGAATATTTACTAATAGGCAGAGATTTTTTTGAAAGTGTGCGATGACTCTTGTGCGACAAAGTTTTTGTTACTTTTTGATGATTGATTTCTTAAAAATAAACTTTTTCTTTGTTTTTAAAATATTCCATGCAGTTCTTCTAAGAATAGAACATATTTTTTATTATTAAATAGCCATTCTGAAATATTCATTTTAATTAAAGAATTTTTATTTCCTATTTCATTGAAAGTCATAAGTGTACCAACACATTTACATTTCAATATAAAGCTGTACTGTGTTCTGTATTTTATCTTAACAGTGCTTTTTATAAAATTCATTGATCATATTCATTGATCATAAGTAAAATTTTTAAATAATGTTTATTTGAATTAGCATTATTATTTTAAGAGATTCAGTATACAAAAATAAATGTCACAAATGTAAAATTGTCAAATTTTTTGTTGTATACTCTATAGAAAAAAAAAAGATAAAATTCCTTAAATTTTATACTTTTTTTTCTTATTTGAAATTAAAATATTTAAAGAATTCAAATCTAAAGACATAGTTTCATTTTCCTTCTTCGTATTAAACACACATGAATAAATACATATATATATTTTATGTTTAAAATATATTTTATCATTTAATATATTTCCTATACATTCCTCAGTCTTTGTAAACTTTTTAGGGTAAAAGGAGGAATAGTTTTAGAAATATCATCTCTGGAAAGCAAGCAACATTTACGAACTTTTAATATTGTGATAAGTATACAATTCACATTTTGAATCAAAAATCATATATTGACCAACAAAACAGTAAAATTAAATACTAATATATAGTTAGTTCTTAAATTTTTTTTTTAAATTAAAATATGTTATAAGAGGTTAAAATGAAATAGAAAAAATTAGCATTAATGCAACAATTGTAACAATTTGTCGACAAACATTGCTGTTAGCGATTGTAAAAAAAAATATGTGATTGGTTGGTTTGCTGAGAAAAAATAATTCACAGATTTCTTTGAATGGGAGTATAAAAGCTTTCAGAAAAAGAATGCAATATAAAATCTATTATTATTAAATGATAACCAACTAATTTTTGGAGAATTTTATAAAGTTAAAAATACAGAAACATTTTGTCAAAATAAATTACCACCAAAGTATCGGAACAAACTTGAGCCATAAATGAATTCAGCCCAAGGACAGAATTTGAAAACAGAAGTTAATATCTTAATCCCTTCTTCCACGTCCAGCACAATCTTTGCTTTTCCTAAATTGCACAGTCCCATAGTCTGCATAGAGGTCAAATGTTTCCACATTCGTTAAGCAACCGTGAGAGAATTTTACGTGAAATTCTAGTTTAACAGGGCTGCAATGGAGCAAATTTTGATGCAAGCAAAATATCGCTAAGTTGATGATATTTCAACTATTTGACGATACATTTTTTGTCTAAAAAAAGTGGGTATAATGGATGAAATAATTTAAATTAAGAAAATTAGTAAATAATTTAAATTAGTGAAATTAAAACAATTATTGACGAAAAAATTTCCAGCTTTTCTTTAAAATAATTCCCTGATTCTCTAGGTTTTTTCCAATATAAAAAAAATTCCCCGATAATTCCAGGTGGGTGGCTACCCTGTTTATTTAAGCAAATAAAAACATGTCATCCAAATCTCTTAAATCACAAAGAAGAATTTAAAAAAAAAAAAAAACAGGAACAGACTGACTCAGACTGAGTATAACTTAACTAAAGATTTCTAAAGTAGACATGAAAACTTTAACATAAGCCATTCTTTTAAGACTTATAGCTAATCAAATCATTATCAGTTTCTTCCATTTCATTCAGTTTCTTTTGAATGAAATGCCAACGATGATGTCTAATAATCAGTTTATCTTTTCTTACTTTAATGTTGATTATGGTTCCTAAAGTGCATGTTTGATTGATTTCTTCTTTAAAAAAACAGAATTCTAAAAATATATATTTAGGACAGCAATTAACCGCTTCCCATGCAAATTTTTTTGAAAAAAAAATTGCAAAAAATCAGCACATTTTTTTCCATTTCATTAATAAATACAAGAACCTGAAACAAAACACAAGTTTTCCAATGAAATCTGAATTCTCTTTTTATGTGTAAAAAACATTCAATTTACCATCAGTTTACTATCCCAAGTAATTTCGGGCAAATAAAAAAAAAGTTAAATATTAGAGACAGCACAAAATGATACTTTCCGAACACCAGTGAAGTGATATGCCATTTTTATTTACCCTTTTTTCTAAATAAATTCAGCAACGATCGTACAAAACATGTGTGCATTTTCATAATCCAACAGCAAAACTTTCAAACAAAACCTGGCAAACTTCAAATCACAGCAGATTATTATTTTTTGCTTCTGGTCGAGTAAAACAAAATGTGCTGACAAATTCTGCTGTTTTTTCGGGACAATAAATATTTTCAAAATAAATCAGGATAATCAGGGAGGCGGTAAAATCTCAATGAATGTGAGATTTAGCCCTCAATTTTTATAGAGATTACTGTAGTAACACATTAACAGAAATATTTCGAATAAAAGAATAATTACTGGACACGAGTCAGTTTCTTCTTCCTTTTTCAAGGTGGTTGTAATGTAAGGATACATTTCCATTGAATGAAAGAGCTGAGAACCCCATTTCTCATTATATATACAAAGTTTCTTTTGGGAAGTGATTTCTTCAATTTTTTGATAATGACTGAGAAAATATTCATCTAGAAAAAAATAAGAGTGTTACCAATTACTGAAATAAAAATAATACAGCAAAACCTCACCTAAAAAGCCACTTAACTAATAGATTTTATATACAGTCAAACTCTGATTAGAGTGAAAATACGAGGGATCGAAATTCCGGTTCACTATAACCGGATATCTGTTCTCCAAACAATTTTAATTAATCCTTCCAAACTTCCCCATTTTATTACACATTTAAATAAATGACCCATAAAATTAAATACAAAAATAACTGAAAAATAATACATAGTAACAAAAATGTGTTCACTTTTACTTTTCATGACTCTTCGCCTTGCGTAAAAAAATCAAAAAAAAATTTGTAATCTTTAGCTGATGCGCAATCCACAACGAAACACTTCTCGACTCTAATTGTTTCTGAATTTATGTTATTCCGGTTTTTAAACCTGTTTAACCATCCATTCGAGCTCTTGAAAGTAATCTCAGCAAATTCATTGGCTTTGACTTGAAGCATTTGTCCAGATACTGGAAGATTGCGGCTTCTTTGAATGCTGAACCGATTTAATAATACTATTCAATAATGACGCAAACAAGGAAAATGCTTACTGCTACATTCCATGCAGTTTTAAAAATCGGTACATGTATTTATTTTGAAGTAGAAATTACAAAATTATTACGAAAACGTGAAGAAAATAAATCAGTCGACAGCAGAGAAAAGTTCATAATATCCAACTTCCTCTCTTGTTTTGGTTCACTATATCTACAAAAAAAAACATTATACATGTGCATTAAGGCAAGGGAGCGAACATTTCGTTCACTCTATCCGGGTGTTCACTATAACAGAGTTTGACTGTATACATATAAGCTCTAGGTAGCAGAAATAACCTTCAAGCAGGACAGATTATCAGTGCATCTGCAGATTTAGGAAAGAAGGGGGAGAAATATTAAAGAGGAAAAACCTAATTGGAATTGCTCTCTTTAGCATATGAAAAAATTTTCTGAACTACCTTAAAACTTTTTTAGTCAGAAACTAAAAAATATATAAATAGTTTGCAAATAGCTAACATAAAAACTATTTAGTTAAATGTTAGCTGTTTCTCTAACGTTTAGCTAGATAGTTAAAGGTGATTTTCAAAATTATTTTCATTGACTAGAACTTAATAATAATAAAAGAAATTATTATCAGCTTAAACAATTTTATCAAAGTACTATTGAATGAAATTCAAGTTAAAATAATATAGATTTTTAATAGCACAAATATTTTTTATACAGAATATTTTATTATCTTTACATACACAAATTTTGCTTTACACACCAAGCTTAGTTATTACAGAAGTATTTATTTATTCATTAAAACATAGATAGTGTTACCACTATGAAAAAATTTCTTTACTATACATGTTGGAAACTATAATACATCTTGTCACCCTTTTAAATGGACACAGGAGTCATTTGCACTTAAAAGACCTCTTTTAAAAACCATCAAGATTTATCTATCTATTAGCATAATTTTCTTAATGACTATTTTCTTGTCCCAAAAGCGTCAAAATTTAGTGACGTTTCACTGTATATGTATGGATTTTAAAAACATGAATACATTAATCACAGTTGTTTCCTTTTAACTAAACTAAACTATCAATGTAAAATTATTAATTATCAGAGATAAAAGGCATATATAACAGTTACCGATTAGTCTAATTCATCTAACTATAATACAGAAAACATTTTATCTTTCACTTTGAGATGCAATTATACACAGCAAATCTTTCATTACCATTAAAAAATAATTAATAACAAATTCATTGATTTTTGATTTGTGTTAATTAATGAAGGACTCATTGATTATACCAATTCATAATGTTAAAATGCAGAATAAGTTTAGTACAAAGCATATTATCATAAAATTAAAATATATATAAATATATATAGAGACAAACCATTGTCTTTGACAATTGCTGGTATAAACTCAACATCTAATGCATGGCTGACTAATATTTGTAGATATATTTCAAAACTCTCCTTGTTTGGATGCAATGCATAATCACAGGTACTAAAAATAAGCAATAATAAACAATAAAATAATTTTTTTAAGGCTTGTAAAATAACGTTTGTAGAACCTTAATTTTTAATAAACTGTAAAAAAAAAAAGATGACTCACCCACTAATATCTATCTCATCTACAGTGTTGTTTTCATTGCTTTTTAATAATTCTACTATCACAGTTTCATCATTAGATTCTATGACACTTACAGGCTGGAGCAAATATTTATGCTTTGAAGATGGGCTCCATCTAGAATACTGCAAAAAAGATTGCACAGTTATAGAAGTCATCTTTTATAGTGTTACAAACATAAATCATTATTTAATAGAGTTTAATTAATTGAGGTAGGAGTCGAGGACAGAGCCCTCAAATTTCTGCTAAAGATGATCACTCATCTAACACAATGATAAGACGTCCTGACAGGCAAATAAATAACTGATGCAGCAAGGTGTATACAGAAACAAGAGGATTTACATCCTATTAACAATTTTTTAAATTAAAATGTTTATATGAATACATTTAATATTTTTTATAAAATGTAACAAAACAATAAGTTTGAGTTGCCAGTTATTGTTTCGAAGCAAAATAAACAGTTGATATACAGAGAGCAAAAAAATAAAATAAATAACAACACAAATCACTCTGAATAACTTTTACTCTTAGGATCGGAATTTCACGCACTAAGACATATTTGAAATCACTCCTATGAATCATTAAGATTGAGTATATGTAGATCCGATCATTAGATTAAGGGTTATTAATTGCACTGTACCTGACTGCCGGACGGCAAAAAGATTTTCTTAAGAAAGTGCTTTGTAGAAGCATCATTAACCAATGGATGTCAAAGATACAGTTTTTCAACACTATTTATTACATTAAATGTTTAGAAATATACTAAAAAATTCTTGCTTGGAAGCTTTTTTGTTTTACTGTAAAAAAGTGTAAAGATGCATAGAAATATGTCAACAAACATAAAATTACATACCTGCCAACATTGGAGAAATAAAATAGCGGAGATTTTACTGACCGAACCAATTTTGGGTTTATGACTACTGATGTTCAACTTCGTGGCCTTGTCATTTTGAATCCAATCCAGAAGACAAGGGAACTCCTGGATCAAGATTTGGGAGAAACTTGCCTTCGTGGAGGACTTTTAGATGAAAATAACCCACCTTTGAGTTACATGGAGAGGAAAACCACTAAAAACTCATAGGACTAGCCTGACGAAGGGGGACTCCAGCCCGTAATCTGTCTACCACTTAGGATATTTCTCGTCAGCACTGTGGTCGGTGCAAGATGGATGCGGAACGTCGCTGGGATTTGAACCTGGGTTTACCTCATAGGAAGGGGAATGCTGAGTCATCAAAGCTCAACTTAAACAATTAACACTCAACATACTGCAGCATTCTGAAGGAATAGGAGAAGTATTTTTGCCATCAATAGATATTTTATCATCAAATTTTTTTTTTTTTAAATTTCTTCAACACACACGGAGAAATTTGAGAACATACGGCAAACAGGAGACAGTGGTAAAATACAGGAGTTTTCGTTATAAAACAGAAGACTTGGCAGGTATGAAATAACATGAGATATTGTTTAATAATATAAAGCATGAGTCAGAAAGATGACCCCATCTTAACATCCAATCTACTTATTAAAATAAGCAGATTTTATAACAAGTTAACAGTGAATTCTATAGCTAAATACAATCCATAATTTTAAAATGAGAATCTTACTGAAGATGTATTTTTGTAAAAAACACTGTTGCATCCTTCTTTTTGTATTGTTTCAAACAATTGCAATACGTTTTTCCCTTCTATTCGCCAGATGGGAGGATATGAACTTTCCTTAGTCTCAATGCTTATGACATAATCTCCAGTCTAAAAAGCATACAATAAATTTATTAGAAATTATTTACAAAAGTAAGCTGGGACAATCATTTCATACATTTTAAGAATTTGGAAATTATATAAAAGAAGGTTATAAAGATTTCAGTCATTTTCAGAAATATATATTTATTGTGATCACATCCTAAGAGAGAAGAATCTGTTCATTTTATATCAGGGTGCACAGCTTTCAACAAGAAAAAAGCACCTTTTAAGTACTAAAAAAATAAGCATTATATACTTAAACAAAATGCAAAATAATATTCAAAGACTTTACATGATCATGATAAAATAACTAGCTTTTGACAAAGAACTCTTTTTTTTTTAGTATATTAACCATGATAAAAAAGATCGAGAGATTTTTCGACTCGATTTCAGAGGGTGGAAAATGAAGCTTGAAATTGAGAATATTGTGCAAAATGCAAATGCAGCAGAGTTGCACATGAGAGTGCAATAATCTCACCGAACCCAGCTTAGAAGACGGACATGTGGACTCACAAATATTTCATGTAAAAGGTTAGGTGTCACTAACAATCGACGCTATGCCGAAATAGATTGTGGTTGAATGAAGTGTGAAAACGATGAATAAAACAAAGTAAAAAACACGCTTTTGTAAAATACATTGTGAAAATCAACATGTTTTTTTGAAAATCTCATTTTTGAACAGCAGAACTTAAGCACTTTTTAAAAACACTCAATGAAAAAAGCACCTTTTTTGGGCTTTTAAAAAACAAAAATAAGCCCAATAAAGCACTTTTTATATACTTTTCCTCTTCCAAATTTTTTTTTTTTTATGGTGCAAATTAAAATGTGAAAGAAGAGTAAAAAAAATAAATAATTGTATTTTGGCTGGTTTTAATATGAAAAATAATTCAGTTCCTTTTAATCATTAATTTTGATGAGGTTTAACTGCTTTGTCTTATGTTATATATAGCCTGCATTTAAAAAAAAATAATTCTGTTTCTAAATTTCTGTATTCTTTTTATTCTGCGCTCGATGATAAACATCTGTATTCATTTCTTGGTGTTACTTGCTGTTGAAGGGATAATAATAGCACCACAAATAACCATGAACTTATTATAATGTAATAAATAAAGTGAAGAAATTTTTAAAAAAAATACCTTAAAATGTGTTTCAACATTAGAACAATTTTCGTTGCTGGTAATAGCATTCTCTTTTAAGTGGGTATCATTTGCTTCACTGGATGAAGTATTAGTAATTTCTGGTTCAATGATTTTAGGAATTTCCACAACAGGTATTTCAGATGTCTTTTTGGTACTCTTGCGTCTTCTCTTTCTCGTTCGATAAGGATTACGCTGAATCCTTTTTTTCCGAGCCGCCGCCGATCCCGGCGACTTTTCGGTTGAAAGACGCTCTTTTGCCGGCACTTTTGCAGGGGGTGGACCTGAAGAATCTAAGATAGGAATTTCCTGTATATCCATGTTATGTGATTCCTTGTTTTCTTTAGTTTCAAGAGAGTCATCTGCACTTAAATCACTAATGATAATTTCCTCATTTTCCATGTTAGAAGATGAAGCTGCTGAACTAGTTTTAGAACACTTTTTTAAGGGGATTATCTCCTGTGAAAAAATTAAAAACATCTATTTAAAGCATAGATATTTTATTGATTCCTAAAATGAAGACAATTCCTTAAAATGATAATGACCCATGAAAAAACAGGTCATTTTAATCAAAAATAAAAACAAAATAGAAAATATATTTGTTAATTGAGTTATCTAAAAGGAACGATTTGAAACAGCCAATAGGAAATGACAAAGCAATTTTCCTTTTTGAAGGATACAAGCTTGCCTTTCACCTTTATCTGTCACGAAGCTGCTGCGTACACATCGAGAAGCCTTTAAAACATGAGGGCAATTTAGTCCAGCCTAGGGCAGTCTCTGCTCCTAGTTATGTCGGTCTACTTTGTCCAGGAATGTTACTTATTTTAAATCTTGTAAATATTATTAATTAAATTTCAAGTTTCGGACCATAATTATATTGGGGAGGGAGAGCATTATTAGTTCTGGACTGTTCAAAAAGTTCATTGTAAATGACTATTGATGAGTAGAAACTTCAGCTAGTATATTTATATTTTCAAGATTTAGTTATATAATGTTTAAATTCTCAAGAGATTCTTAGTGAACAAAATTTTTTAAGAGTAGGACATCATAACAGATTATCCCAGTAGAAGAATATTTAAATACTGGAACTGAAGTTTTTACTGCTTATTGGACCAAGAAAATTCGGATACATTAGATTCTATTCCCAAAGTTCAGTCATAGGTTAGAGAGAGCACTGTAGAGAACTATTTCACTTCAAATGTAAAGATTTTCTAAACAAAAAATCTTCTAATTAAAACACATGTCGAATCTTCAATGGATTAAAGTCCTCGTGTTTTTTAATCAAATTAAGAATTTAAACTTCTCATTACTAAATTGCCTAATTTTTTTTGGAAAATAAGAAGCTCTTTTACCAGTTTGTATAAAAGTGTTATTCACAATAATGCTTCTTTGTCCTAGGATCAAAAATTCTGTTGCTTAACTAGAAATGCAGTTAATTAAAATTTTCAACTTAATTGATACATCACTGCATGAAAATTACTAAGAGATAGATTTGAAAATAAATTGCCTTTTGGTAGATAAGAAATTTTAAAAAATCATATTTTTAATATGCAATTTCTAAGGAACTATTCGACCTATTTTGCTCAAATTTCGAATTTTGCCATGTAAAATTACAGGGCACAAAAAAATAAACGGACCATCCTGAATAATTCTTGATCTGACGACCGGATCTTCATGTTGTAGGGCTCAATTTTACTGGTTTGAGGAAGTGATGCTAATTAATAAGTGCAGATGATATTTTAAGCCATATTTCCCAGGTTGCAGCTATCCCCTGTATTTTGTGGATAAGAAATCCAAATCCATCAAAAAAAGGTACGTCTATTCAGAGAAGGTACGTTTTCGTGTCTGATTTCATAGTTTAAAATATCATCTGCACTAATTAATTAGCACATTTGACATAACCCCCTCAAACCATTAAGACGAAGATCCAATTGGCAGCTCGAAAATTATTCAGGATGGAACATTTATGTTTTTGCGCACTATACAACATTTAGCCAGAATATAAAATATTTTAGAATCAAATTATGCCCTTGGATAAATTTGAAACTGTCAATATTATAAATCTTTAAAAAAAATCAGAATATAGAATATTTTTAAAAGGGATACCATAAATCAGTATGAAAATTTTTAAACCACCCTAATTAATCTGTTACGCAAAACTTTTTTTAAAACACATAGAGTAGTTTACAAACCTTGTCTTCATCAATATCATCTATTTCGACAACTTTGGGAGAATCATCTTTTACATCAACAGTTGTGCTATTTTCTTCTGGTTCTTCAAACACATACTTTCTTTTAACACAGTTCCGGGTTTTTCCTTAAATAAACATTTATATTAGTAACAAAATATTCATATGCATAAATAAAATAGATAGTGAATACTTATTACAATAACTCTTGGATTCTAAGTCAAAAAACTTTTATAATTTTTTTTTCTTCTAGTTCTTAACAAACTTAAGATGGTGGAAGTAAAATAAAAGCTCCACTATATCAGATATGAGAAATAGGGTGTCAAAACTTTTATAATGAGTACAAATTTATTTCTTAAAATATAAGAACAATAAAGTTACATGGTCAACATTTCTGTTTCGAAATCATTTAAATTTCACTTTTAATTTTGTTTTAACAGACAGAAAACAACTTAGATGATAGTAAAAATTTGCTTCAACATAAATTACATTAAGATGCATACTGCCGAAAGTGACCGTGTCAATATAAAATTACTTGATTGATTGCTACCTTATTCGAAAGAAAAAGCCAAAGTTAAACATGGCAGTAAACCCAAGATAAGAAAGACAAATCTAAGAAAAAGGTAAAATACTAAGTTATTTTTCTGAAAATTCTAATTACAGAATTGTATTGATATAACTTAGACAGAAAAATCCATTGATAATCTATAATAATCCTTCTTAGATTTATCTTTCACAGCTTTGTATTTTACATGTATTATTTCTTGCATTTATATGTTTATCTATTAGCCTTGTATTTTACATGTTTTGAAAGATACTGCTGAGTACAATAAGTTAAATTCATCATTAGTTTAATAGTTAAAATTAAATCCGCAAAAGTAGAAAAATAAAAATTAAATTAAGAGTTGTAACAATATATATATATATATATATATATATATATATATATATATATATATATATATATATATATATATATATATATATATATATATATATATATATATATATATATATATATATATATATATATATAAATAAAAAATTTTAGAGCATTTTCTAGAACCCAATTAAAAAAATTGCAACCACTATTTTTCACTATTCTATGAATCGAACAACATAGAAATTAGTGATCGACAAACCTTGTCGAATGTCAGGTTGAGATAAAAGTAAGTATTCTAAGAATCATGCCTTAAAATGAAAATATAGCTTCAGTAGTTAAAGGAAAATAACTAATAAATTAATTATTAAAAAAAAGTATTCTGAATTAATTTAAATTGAATTTAAAAATATGAACAGTAATTAAGTAGATACAGATATAGTAATTTAATACTTAATTTTTACAGTTAATATGCATAGTTCAAAAAAGAAAATTAAACCAGCATATAAACAGATAAAATAAAAATGATTATTTTAAAATTACTATAGATAATTCTGAATTAGTTTTAAAATTTTTTCTTGTATCAAATGAATTTTATAAGAGCCTCTCATTAATTTAATGGAGAAGTACTTTCTACTGACACAAAGTTCTCAATGTTTCTTTTATAATCACAAGAGGGCTCCGCCTTATATCTAATTTTTTTCTCCTAAGTTTTATTTAATACTCCAATTTTTATGTCTTGATATTTTCTATATAACATTAAAGTCTAAGCTTTCTTTTATTTATTGCTTTCCAATTAATTACTCTAAATAAATTTAAAATTTAAAAAAAGTAAGATGCATTGTTCATAATTTCATAAGTGCTTTCTTATTAAAATAAGAGAAATTTTTTTTGTTGTAAATATGCAAAATTGCTAAGCAAAATTTGTCGAATAATGAAAATGACCTCCCATTCAGACGCCGTTGCATTTGAATTGTCATGTCTCAATGAAGCAATCAAGTGACAGTATTTTTCTTTTATTTAGAACAAAAAATACCAAATCACCCAATTTCATCTATGACGCCCTGGCAACATTTGAAAACTATTGACAACTTTATTTTGGTTTAATATTATTATTGCAATAAATATATTTAAATCAAGTACCAAATTGTATTGTAAAATCAAATTGTATTATCGTTCAAATTATTAATTATATCATTAAATAAACTCATAAATTAAAGACAGATAAATTAAAGACAGACAAAATTTTACATAATGTCTTTGCATTAATGTAAAATACAGCGTAAATTATACCCACTTCTCTTAGAGCCAGCTCTCTTATTTTTTAAATCCTTTTCTTTGCATTTTCGCATCAACACTCGTCTAGGAGAACATTGAGAGTTTTGCTTCACTTTAGAAGCATTCCTTGTTTTGGCATTTGAAATAGTTTTTGAACTCTTAACGTCTGTTGGAGGTTTTTCTGCATTACGTTTCACTTTTATGACTAGTAAATGACTCGCTTTCCTCCTCTTACCTCTCTTCTTCACGACGCGAGCACTTTTTATAGAGCACTGTTCGGGAGTCTCTTCTTTAACTGTTAAATTATTATCAGTAGTCTGTTCCACGTTATGGGTGGGTTCCGAGCTACTCTGACCAGATATTTCTTTTTTAGCATTACCTTTACAAGAAGATTTATTTTTATCAGTGTGATCTTCTTCATTATCTTCACAAAGTCTTTGAATAGCCATGGCAACTGAATCAAATATATCTTGCGTTGAGTTTTCATCCTCGTCTGACGAAAACGAAGGAGCTTCCGGATTTGGCACGACCATTTCTTTTTGCAACGAGGAACAACCAAATAAAGTGGGATCTAGAGAAGGAGCTTCATCAAAATTGTCTTTATCGTCGTGCTCTTCGATTAAAGTTTTGTTTTCAGCTAATTTGGAGTTATCATTAGGGATCTTGTCATCCTCTTTCCTTACAATTTCTTCACTTTTCGGAGAATTCACAACATCTTCTTTCTGATCTGGTTTTGATTCCAGATTTATAGGGTCTGTAGGAACTGGAGGATCATTGCTACTTTCCAGAAATGTAAGAAAGGACTGCAAAAGTCCTTTCTCTCTTTTCCCTTTCTTATCAGAAAAACTACCTTTAGAAGCACTATCTTCGACATCAGGATCTGAGGAGAGACCAGCGAGGAATCCTAAATCTTCAATACTATTGCACAACTTTTTTGATTCATCAGACAGCTCATCTAAAGGAGGAGGTGTTCTTATCAATGGTTCATCTTTATCTTTTTCACTCATGCTGTTCACTGCACTTTTTTCATCATCACCACCACTCTCTTTTGAAAGTTCTTGTTTTGTTAGAGACCACTTCCCTCCAGACTTATCTGTCTCATAGTTTAGGTCAGGAAGATGATCCTTTGTGTCCCCAACAGGAGAATCAGACTTCTTTGAGGTTAAATTCATGGACGTTACTTGTGACAAGTCAACTGGAAGAGGAGAGCTAGTAACAGGCATTTCTTCATCCAATGAAAGACTTTCATTGCTCTGTATGGAGGTGCTGTCATTTTTGTTATCCTCCGCATCTCCTGCCGATTCAGGAGATGATAGTTGAGATTGTCTATTTTGCAAATGAGAATATGTGCAATTTAGAGGCAACGAATTAGTCGACACGTCTGTTTTACATTTACGATCGAGCTTAGCTTTGTCTTTTGAAGCAAAATCGAGAACAGAGGGTGAGGAGCTTGGTGAAAATGGAAAGTCGTTTTTCCTTTTGATAGCCCCTTCAGAATGATTCTTTGCATGAGCCTGAGTTTGCACGGGTCTTCTATTAGTGTAATTAACATCTCCCTGATAGCTTTCTTTATTCATTTTAACCATATCTAAAGGTGTTAGATGAGCATCCTTGCGTGAAGAGCGGCAGTTGTCGATCGCTTTAGCCGAATTTCGACCACTGTTATCGACTACTTCCGACGGGCCGTTCCCGTAATTACCATCGGCACGGCCATGATGATTATCGGTGAAAGGCCCACTGTTAACACTCAAATTACTGCTTTCGATCGAGTAAACAGATGGCGACGATAAATCTTGCTTAGCAGGAGAACCCGATTCCGAGTGAGTCGAATAACATCCATCATTTGAAGGTGAATGATACATTACAGACTGACTGTTAACAGATGAACAACCACTATCATGGCTTAGAGGTAAAGGTGTTGGTACATAAGCCTGACCCATAGATGAAGAAGGTGGTGTAGTATGGGCAGGAGTAGATGCAGGAATGGGAGTGTTCATAGGTGGATACAGATTCTGACTAGCAGATGAATGATTATTATTTGAGTGTGCCATTGACTGCCTGTTTCTTTCTCTGCTATCATTAGGAGGAGGAACAGGAGGATATGGATATGCCTCTCGTAAGTTATAAGAATGGTTGGGATGAGATTCAGAATTATAAGTAGATGAATTGTTACTAACATTGCTCGTTATAACAGACTGTCTTGATATTTGGCCATTATGAACTTGAGATGGATTGCTGCCATTTAAGCTGTTGTTTGGCACAAAATTAGTGAAGTTTGAATTGGCACTGGGTTTTGTGCTAGCATTTGTAGCTTCGGGTCTGTTTATCTGGTCCGATTTATCCATGGAATCAAAATTTCCAAATGTTTGTGAGTAACAATAGGGTGATATTGAACCTCTCTGAACAGAAGGTGGCATATTAGAGCAATAGGAGCTATATGCAGCAAAGTCATTTTTTGAGCAGGAGGAGTAATAATTATCACTCACTGAAGAGAAATATGGATCATTTTGAGGGGACAACAATGTGGAATGTGACGTATTACTGCCTTCTACGTAAGACGACGGTGGCCGAGCTGGTGATGAAAGAATGCTTCTATACCCCCTGCTCAAATCTTGCTCTACGAAAGAACTATTTGGTATTGAACCTCGAGATTGTTTTGGACCACTCAGTTTTTCACTACCTCTTCCAACTAAATGAGATCTTTGCAATACAGTTTCATGTGGTAAGACTCCAAAGGGTCCACAGTTTGAAGGGATCATTCCAGAATGCCTCCAAGATCCTGGTGGCATAGAATTAGGAAATAAATGTCCTGCACTACCAGGTAAGGCATTACTCCCATCAGAATTTCTTGAATAGGCTGCCATACCACAATGAGCAAAACCTGTTCTGAGATCATTAAAATCATTTTCTCGATTGACAGCTTTAAACAACCCTCCTTGAGGAAATGATGAGAGATGACCCTTATTGCCAGGTGGGAAAGAAGATGAGAAAAGACTAGCATCATAATTTGCAAATAAATTTGCATTGAAAGATGGATCATTGTGATTGGCTTGGGAGGGATTCAAGCCATGAGAAGCAGCCAATAAGAAGGGATGAGGTCCACCAGCATTGCCATAACCAGGAATATGCTCCTGTCGAGGCAAAGAAGAAGATAATGCAAGATCATTCATCTGAGCTTGTGGTGTTAAAGCGCTAGACGGATGATTCATTGAAGCTCCTAGTCTTGAGAAATGTTGACTGTAAGCTGACCATGATGTAGGATCCATGACTTCTCCAAATTAGAAAAGTAACCTTTAAAAAATAAAATATTCTTAAAGCATAATAATTTTGAACAAAATAAGTCATCAAATCATGTCTATCATTGACATAATTAAGACTATTGAGAAATATTTTTAAAGTATTTCTTTTACAGTAAATAATTCTTAATAAAGGAAATTACTCAATGTTTCATAAAGAAAAAAAAAAAGCCAATTATGTATGTCAAACTAGGAAATCTTTGCAGGTAGTTCTCTACTCAGTCCAAAATAACTCTACAATTTAAAAATACAAAAAATTTTAATGAAAGAATTTTTTGATGGGAAAGTTTGAATTCACGCTTTTGGAGAGAACTTCATACTGTGAACATCTCTCCTCTTCTCAGTCATAAATGATTTTTGTTGTTTTCAGTATCTTTGTCTTTCTGCATCATATCTCTTTCAATCTATTTAAAAATTAAATGAGAACTTTTCATAATTAAGTTTAGGATACTTAGTAATTAAAATTTCGCATTTTTTAAAATAGTGATAAAGCAGATAAAAATTTCAGCCTATTTCAAACTAAATATTTTTTAAATGTTTCACGCGTAATAGACTGAAAGTAGAAATTTTAGCTTGTTGCAAAAGAGAATAAATTGTGGTACATGAGAAAAAACTGGGAGAAATTTATGACCTGAAAGAAGATATATAACCTTATATAACCTGAAAAAAAGCATTAAACAAATGGGTAAATCTATAATCAAGAGGCAATGGAAGGATTAAACTCTATGAAATAATAGGGCCATAAAATAATGTCATAGGAACCATAGAATTTACAAAAATTTATCATTGAATCACTTAGATGCTAAAAAATACTGAGAATTTTATGCAAAAATATTGCAAGTTGACTAGAAAGAGTTACTTACAATAATATTACAACCTGGTGCAATAATATTGCAAGATGGTGGGGAAGAATTTTTGTCTAACTGAAAATTTACATTTCTTTGAATAATATGACCATAGAGCCATGAAAAATGTCATAACAATCTTAAAATCCCTCGGATGCAAAACATATTGACAACCTGGAGGAAAAATATTGTAAATTGAGCAATAGCCAGCTGAATTGGCCTAAGAAAGTAGTTTAAAAAATTTCAGTATTATATCAGGACTGTAAAACTTTTACTAATTATACAATGCTCTAAAAATCTCATTAGTATATTTACTACATTTAAATATATGTTATAAAATTATCAATAGTTTCTGAGATATTTTACTTTCAAAAATGAATTATGATTTCAAATTAAAAAGATTAAATAAATTATCTTCTTAAATTCAATTTTTTCAGTTCTGATGAATATTTCTTAAATTGAGAAATCAAAATTTTAAGTTACAAAACACCCATAAATAGTATGGCTAAAATTTAAATGACAAAAAATGAATACACAATGAGTCCAAAGCTAGTTCTTAGAAATATAAAAATTTCTTTATTAATAACTTGTATGTACTAATTACAGAAAATGAGATTATTTGTTTATATCTAATTCATTATTTACTTTTATATCAGAACATAATAAATTAATATATCATGAAATTTAAATCTTTTAATAAACAAGTAATGTAGACATGGGCATTGATGGTGGGGGTGGGATGGTGAGTATTTGAATAATTAGAAATCACTGAAAGTCCTCTAAATTCATGAATTCCTTAAAGACGAGAAAGAAATAATCATTTTGTACGTATTTAGCACATTTAAGAAAGTTTCTTTTATGTGTAAAATTTAGAGAGCTATTAAGACTGTTTATTTCAATTTTGTTCACCTTAAAAATTGCTCTTATGAATAGGCCTTGTTGCGTAATAATCACAATATATAAGTAATATTTCTATTATAAAAGATAAGTTATAAAATTATCAATAGCTGTTCAAGTTTTTTATCTTCAAAAATGAAATATGATTTCAAAAGCATACAAAATGAATGATTTATTTTATTTTAATTTAAGTTTTATTCAACTAAATATAAATTTCTTTACATATTCTCATGAGCCATAAATATTTCTTAAGCAAAATTTTAAGTAATAATAAGCGAATATTAAACATCAATTTATAATTTTCCTAAAATATTCAAATGCATACAAAATTAACAATTTATTTTAGTTTTATTTAACTCAAAAGAAGTTTCTTTACATATTCTCATTAGTCATAAATATTTCTTAAGCAAAATTTTAAGTAACAATGAATTAATATTAAATATCAATATATAATTTTATTAAAATAGCATACCTGCCAACATTGGAGAAATAAAATAATGGAGATTTAACTAGCTATATTTTTTAGGCTACAAGTAAAGTTTTGATACATCATTTAAATCGGAAAGAGAAATTCAAATTTGGAAATAATATAAGCACTTACAATTAGCAAAGTAAAAAATGTATATATAA
This sequence comes from Parasteatoda tepidariorum, assembly GCF_982258835.1. Classification (NCBI taxonomy): domain Eukaryota; kingdom Metazoa; phylum Arthropoda; class Arachnida; order Araneae; family Theridiidae; genus Parasteatoda; species Parasteatoda tepidariorum. The sequence continues at coordinate 120,534,451 of NC_141758.1, forward strand.
ATCTTAATCTAAAGAAGATTATTTTAAACCATTACTTATAATTACTTAAACTATTAAACAGTACTCATTTTAGGCAGAGTAAACAGGGAGCAGCACCCTGCTGCCTTTTTTGTCAAAAGAATCCACCCTGTTGCCCCTGAAGTAAATTAGTGTCCTGATGTAATAGACTCCATACACTTTTTGCCCTTTCTTTCCTCAACCCTTCTTTGTTTTTTCCCCAAACTCTACAATGGATTTCTTAAACTTTTGTTATTTTTAACTCTATTTATTTAGTTTGTCATTGCTGTCAATACATAGATTTATATGAGAAAGGAAAAATAGCCATTATATCCATTATTTGAATCTATTTCAACTAGAACTTATTTACTAATTGCAATAAATAAAATACATTATCTATCTACCTAACATTCTATATATATATATATATATATATATATATATATATATATATATATATATATATATATGGTATATATATATATATATATATATATATATATATATATATATATGGTATATATATATATATATATATATATATATATATATATATATATATATATATATATATATATATATGGTATATATATATATATATATATATATATATATATATATATGGTATATATATATATATATATATATATATATATATATATATATATATATACAGTGAAACCTCCTGTTATGGACACTCCTGCAAAACGGACGCCTCTCAATACGGACATATTTTTAATTCCCAGGGAATCTTCTATGAATAAACCATTACGTACATTCTCTGCAAAGCGGACACTCCCGTAACCGGACGCGGACAGTCATTTTGGTCCTGAAACGTTGTTTTTTATCTCTTCAAACCGGACACTACTTTTTCTAAATAAATTGCAAGCTAAAAAAATTCAACTTTTCACCATTTTTAAAGCATGTAAATAAAACTTTTTGCCTTATCCATAACTAAAAATATTGTTAAGCTATTTCACCAGCGAAAAATCAATCTTTCTCCTGTCACCTTGCCTTATCTTTGTAAAGAAAGGAGAGAAAATGGTACTGCACTCCTGAAATAATTCTGACATCGGCATCTTTTGATCGTTTCATCTGGACCACACAGGTTATGAGACCCCTCAAGTTGAAATTGCTTTTCTCAATGCTTCTTCCCCATTGAAAATTTCTTTAATTTTCTTATCAATTTGAAGACTGTATTTAACACAACTGGGGTAAAAAAAAAGAAAACAGAAGTATAATCTTTGAGATGTTTATATAAATGAAACATTTATTCAGACACTTGATAGCTGATCAATTGTGAATAACCATCTCCATAGGTCCTCATGACTTACAGGTATGCATTACTTTTTTTTCTGTGAATCATAGGAGGTTTATTTTCCAAGAAGGTATTAACCATGTTCCCTATCAAATGATAAGTAGGTGTAAGGGGATGTGAACCTAATAATTGAAACGGACTGAGGACAGTACGCTCCTATTTGGTATCATATGTCTAACTTGAGTATCTATGCTAATAGGAAAATTATATTTATTTATCTGTAGCTACATCCAGAATTATGTATTTATATCAAACTTCTTTATATATTCTTTTTTATCTTTCTTATTGTTTAAATAAATATTCTTGTAGATATTTACAGTATCCTTGTAGATATTATTTAATAATTTCTACATCTTTGAGAATATTCAAAAAACAATTTACGGTGTTAAATTTCGTTATTAGGGTACCCTTCCCGTAAACGGACAACTCTTATAAACGGACAAATTTTTTGGTCCCATGAATGTCCGCTTAACGGAGGTTTCACTGTATATATATATATAAGTTAACAATATAGAGAAAACATGATAAATATTAGAGATTAATACAAAGAGAAGAAGAAAAATTATTAAAGTAAAATATAAAATAAATAAAAAATATACATTAAAAAGCTGGAAAAAAAATGAAAAGATATAATTTCTTTATCAGCTCACAGGATTATATCCGTAAAAAGGAGCGCTTTCTAATCGTTTCATTTTGTTTTTTATTTTCTGGCTTTTTAATGATTACTTTTTTTCTTTAAATATTTTATTTTGATAATTTTTCCTCTTTTCTTTGCACTAATCTTTAATATTTCCTCTATATTTTTAACTTACTTTATGAGTTCTATAGACTTGCACATTTGCTTTTTATAAATCAAGTTCAATATATATAGTATGACTAAAATTGTTTCTTGTGAAAATTTTGTAGAACTTGCTTATTAAATTAGATGTGCATGTTACCTATTCATAAAATCATCAGATTCATTATATACTTTTATCTGAAAGTAAAATATGCATATATTTTGAAAGTTAAATTTTGTAATAAGCAATTAATCTAATAAAAACTTTAATAATAACAATATTCAAAATTTCTCATTTAAAACATTAGCTACTAATTATAAATCGATTATTTGCTATTTATAAGTAAAGCCTAATATATAGTATGACTAAAACTGGTTCTTGGAAGAAATATGAATATCTTTCAATTACATTGTAACTTGTTTACTAATTGTATTAAATCAGGCTCGATTATGATCTTTACTTTTATAAGGATATAAAATAAAATTACATTTTGAAAGTTAAATATTGTAATCATTAATTAATTTAGTAAAAACTTTAATATTAACTGCAATATTCTAAGATTCTCACTTAGAACAATTGCTATTTATAAACAAGTTAAATATATAGTATTACTAGTTGTAATAAATAAGGTATGTATGTTATCTATTTATACAATATATTCATCCATTTATGTTGACTTTTATCAGGACATAAAATAGAAAATGAAAAACCTTTTATACCAGTTAATAAACCTACACTAAATCAGTTGTGTTTTTAGTATTCCAGTACCATTCATTTGTTTATCTATCTGTTTACATAATGTATTCATCCAATTGACTACTTATTTAATAATAAATAAAAATGAGATAGAAATACGATTTAAAAGTTAAAATGTTGTAAAAAGGCAGTTGCTTTACAAAATCTTAAATAACAATATTCTCTTATTTAGAATAATTGTATTTTAAATTAGAACACAATATAATGTAGAATGATTTTTCAGATTTTTTCAAATATATATTGAATTTACTAGAATATTAAATTGATTATTTATTTTTGAGAATTTTTTTTTAAGAGTTTCAACACAACAGTTCTGATTTTTAAGAGAAATCAGAAAAGTTTAGTGAAGATATAAACATCAAACATATTTCTTAATTTTAAGAAATGTAAATGTAAAATTTTAAATAAAAGAGACTGAAAACTAAACATCATAATAAAATGTGATAAAGAATTGTCCACGGCAAAAAACTCATCAAAATTTTCAATAACTTGCTTAAAAAAAACTTACGCAGCTACTAATTGCATTAAATGTACAAATATTAAATGAATTTAAAACAATCTGTTTTAGAAAAAGGCCTCGAAATATGTCAAATCGATAATAATATATTTATAAGAATTCTTGAGGAGCATTACAATAAAATTTAAAATGATTCTGACGGGTAATGTTTCGTTCAATAATCCATATTAAAATGCTAGTTTAGAAATGACAACTTACTGTTTACATATTACTGGAAAACCTCACATTTAACTTAGAAATGAACAACGATGAATCAAATATTAAGTACTTGATAGATCGATGATTTATTTGATTTTTATAAAGTACATTGTCATTTAAGATTTCTCTTAGATCAATTTGGTATTTACATCGCAGAAACCGTAACTTCTTAAATGCATCGTCCGCCATGTTTACGATCATAACTAATTTTTATGGTGCCAGATTCTTCTCACTTTTTTTTGCATTTAAAGAATTAAAAAAAAAAATTTTTTGATGGAAGTAGTAATCTTTCTTTATAAAAAACTCGAAGAATTGAATAAATTTAACAGATAATTGAAAGTAATGCATGAGAAAATCACATCATGAATTTATAAAAAGTAAAAAAATTGCCTCCAATGTAATTAACCGAATGTTTCATTAGTCTGACAGAATTTACGTTGTAAAATTTTGTTATTATACTTTTATCTAATGATAAAACAGTTTATTAATTAGTATTTAAATTTTCAAAAAAATTTGACAAGCAAGGCCATTACAAGAATTTCGAAATTTTTTTTTTTACATACAAAATGGCATTACCGCTACTTTACTTTTTATTTTTGTTTTTAAACTCTGAAAAATGGCGGACGATACGCTGAATGTCCGAACAGAGTATCTGGAACGATTAAAAAGGTTTGTTATTTGATCATCCTTTTTACAAAATTTGTGTTTAATTTGATCTGTACTATCAATTAATTTTATAAGAATCAACTTCATTCTAAATAATATTTCATTAAATGTCTTGTATTCATATACAAAATCGCGATCTTGTATTGATCGATAATATGCTGAATTCCTAGAGTTAGCCATAGCTGTAATGGCTCTGGTATCAAAAGGTGGGAATGGAGTCTTTATGAATACAAAATGATTTCATTTACAAAAATAGTTATAATGTACTCGTATTAAAAAAAATTTTATTGGGAAAATTTAAAATGTATCAAAATTTCATCGAGAGTTAAAAATCAAGTTACCTTTTATTTATTAAAAATGATAATTATTAATATCCACAATTAAGCTTTAAAAAAGAAGCATTGAGGAGGTGGATCTTTTATCGCTGTGTGTTGTGATGCAAAATTTTTAAGTTTTTTTTTTTAATTAGTTTAAAAATTTCTTTCTATAACATAAATCTTAAAAGGGGAGGGGTAGAAGGCGATCTCTCTTTCAATGCAAACTTTATATTCTCTTAGGAAATTTTACACATTTTTAAAGAAGTGTGTGAAAAACTTTCTATTAACAGGGATTTTGATATGTTTTATGTCAAAAATGAAGACTTTTATCTATGTAATTCAGTTTAGTAAAATCTATAAGCATGTGAATATCTGCATACTCATATGTGCGAAAATATCTAGCTCGTTTAACTTTATAGGAATTTCCAATTAGTTATGGAGTATTTCTATACTTTATACTATTTTAATAGTTTTCAAGGTAAAAAAAAAAAAAAAAACTAATCATTGTAAAATAAAAAAAAATTTTGCTGACACTCTTATGACCAAAGATAAAAGAAACTTCTTAAAATTTCAGATTAGTTTTAGAACTATTATATTGTAAGGTTTTATTATTTATATGATTTTGAAAGATATACAAAATTTTATAATTTTCATTATTTTGTGAATAGAAATATGGCCAAATATTCTGATTTTATTCAAAGACATTGTTGTACTATTTTATTTAGAGTGCTCGACTTTAATTAAGACTTAAAATTGAGAGATTCTTAAAAATCTTTCCTGCTTTCTTCTTTCCTTTCCTTTTTACAACAGCAGTCTTTTTGGAACAGCAGTCAATCCTATAGTTTGATGTTCTTATTCAATTGCAAGGAATTGTTTGTTCCATTTGTATTTTTAAGCCAACATTTGTTATTTTGTTTGTATTGTCCTTCAAATTGAATTTTACAATAAAAATGTATTTAATGAAGGACAATAATTGTAATTGGACAATGAGGAACAATTTAAAGATTAAATAAATGAGAACAAATTCAAAATAATGCTCCTAATAGTAACGTAGTATTTCTTTTATGAAATAATTTATTTCTTTTGTGAAATAATTTAAATGACAAAGGTCAAGACGGGAAAATGACCTTCCGCACGGACGTCGGATTCCAAAAATTTGTTGTCCGAGGGAAATTTTTGACCGCCGAGGACGGTCGGTTTTTCGAGCCCTGTCAGCTTTGGAGTAATTACAAAGTTGTGTTTCCTTGCTAACATGTATGAACCACAGGATTTTTGTTGCTGGTCAAGCAATAATTAATCCTAAAAGAAAAAAAGAGGAAAGTGGAAGAAAAAGAGTGTAAGCAATCCAAAAAGGGTTGCACATGTTAAAATAAACTGCATTACTTGCAAGTAAAAGTGTACAGAGCGCAAAAATAAAAAATAATAATAATAAAACAGGACACCCTGAATAACTTTTGATCTAGTGATCAGATCTACTAGCACAAAGATTCAATTTTAATGGTTTAAAGGGTGACCTTAAGTATGATAATTAATTATTGTTTTCTATAAATAAGCATGCACTTTTTTCAACGCATTTAGATTCCTGACCTTCAAAAAAATTAAAAATTCAAAAAGTATATTAAACTCAAGGAGAACTATTCTACTATTTTCATTCAAATTTTGCACTATGCCACATAAAATAAATGACATTGTTTATAATGTTGTAAAAATTTGCATACCTTACGAATCAAAATTTTTAAATTGATATTACTTAAAATTATAAATATCTACTTAAAGTTATTTTTTACATGGATTTGTCTTTGGATAAACGAATTTTACAAATGTAAGCAAAAAATTTTCAAATTGCTTAAATAGTTCTTAAGATGTGGCAAAATTTAAAATTAGACTACTCTCCTTACCAAACTGTTTGGATCATATTTTCCAGGCTGCTTTCCATATATTGAGGGTCAGGAATCCAATTCTGTAGAAAAAAAATACATTTTTTGGGGGAAATTGTAAATTAATTAATTGAAAGATGAGTAAAATATAAATGCTGGGTGAATAAACAAGACAAGGAGAGAGGGAAGCTGAAATAAAATGTGTTAGCAATTTTAAAGGGAAGAGCACTTTCCATATAAATTTTATTAGACACTAATCATTTAAAGCGATAACTTTTTATGCTCTTAAATTTCTAAGGCCTAAAAATCTTGTTTTTTTTTACTTGTTTAATTCTACAAAAATAAACAATATATGAATTTTTTTCTTTCATTCATTCATTGTTGTCAGCACAAAGCTTCATTAAAGATCATTGTTTCTTTATAGCATCAAAGGAACTTAGTGCTCTAAACCTTTTAATTTGTTCTTTGATTTTTATAAATTAAAATAATTAATAACCTTTGTAACCAATCAACTACTGTCTTTGTGCTAAAAAAAAAAATCTAAAATTTGCATATTTTATTGATATTAAATATAATTTTTTAAAGTTTTATAATTTGCAAATATTAATTAATTTCAAAAGAAATTTTAAACTATAAATATATATTTAAAAACTAATTTTTTATATCATTCTGAAATTCAAATATCAAAATAATAAATCACAATTTGCATAATTTAAAAAAAATTGAGTTAGATTAAAAGAAAATAAGGAACATTTCTATAAATAATATAAGTTTTTTGAAACATTACATTTCTTTTCATATGAAATATAATAAATTCATCATATAACTAAATTTTTACTCTGCAATAAAAGACTTATTTTTTCCTTTTGATAATTTTTTTGATTTTCTCACAAAGAATGATAAGCCCTAATTAGAACACTTTGTTAAGCATCATTTTATAACATCTCGTTCCTATGCTCTGATTCTGTGTTTTTTAATAATTTCAAGTATAGCACATAAGGTGGTAAAAAAAAATTTCATTAAGATTTAATAAATGAACATTTCCATAAGAAGCAAAAAATTATCTCAATTCTTGATTGGGAACGTCTCGAGACATACTCTTTGTTAGCGTAAAAAAGAGATTTAGTGTTAACAAAGTATGTTTAAGGATGTTTCTGTTATTACAATTGAGTTGAAAGCTGAGGTAGAATTTCATTATTGTCAGTGAAGCGGGTTTCATTTGTGCGTAACCTAAATTCCAATTATTTTCAACCGAGCCTTTTTTTAAGATGAATTTACATGATGCGAGTAGTACTTTGATTCCTGAGCAGTAAGTAGAAGAGTGATTCATAAGATGATTATTTAATTTAATTTATTTAATGATGTTCTTAAGCATGATATTTTATTCCAATTCTTAAATTGCAACATGAATTGTGTTAAAAATTGCAAAAATGTAGAGAACATTTCATTCTCTATGATGATATCAAGGTAATTGATCTAGGTGAGAGGATGAAATTCATTTAAAAAAAAAAGAAATTAAATTGATTTGCTCATTATATTTAAAAACATGTTTTTTTTTTAATTTCCTTTAGCATTCTTAATGATTCCTTCTATAAGGATGCAATGGAGCATGCTGCCAGCTATAACACCCGCCTTTGCTTGGAAAGGAAGATGAGGCTGCCTTTTCTTGATCAACAAACAGGAGTTGCTCAAAGCGATTGCGCTCTCTGGATGCACAAATGGCAAAGGATGCCGGGGAAAATTGACGGACAGCTGTATTCGTATCCTGCCAGGAGGTGGAAGAAAAAACGAAGACAGTATCTGATGAATAATTTTTACCTCACGCGTCGATTAAAAGAAGTTGAAAATAATGAATCAGGTCAGTTGAATTGACTCACCATCATCTCATCTCATATCATTTATATCAGTGACATTCATTTATATTTAAAAAAAAAAAAGTGTTCCTACTTTGTAAAGAAAATTCTAAATAAAATAAAATCTTTTAAAAACTAATTCTTCTGACTATTCTTTACTTATCAATCAAACACTAATTATTACCAATGTTAAAAATTGAAGTTAAGTTTTTGCCTCTTGAATAATAAATTTGTAGGCATTATGTTTATCGGCCAAAAGATTTATCGATCAAAGTTCCGATATTAGAGTTGAGTTTGTCTTAATTTTTCACATTTAAATTGAAGCTTAGTCTAAAATGGTAGTTGTTTCATATAAAATTTAAATAAGGTGACTATTTCTATTATTAAAAATTATGTAATTTTAATTTATTTATTGGAATGAGTTTAATATTGGGCATACTAATTGATCATTAATTATTTTAAGTCGTAGAAAGTTTAAACTCCAAGTAGACTTTTATTTGTTTGTTGCAGTTTCATTATAGATTTTTTGGTATTAATTAAACATTAATTTCTTTTAACATTTTAAATATTAGTTGGATTTTAGAGTTTTGTATTTGGAAATAGTTAAAATACTTTATTGTTTATCTTTTTATGTTGATGTCATTTTGTATCTTTTTGTTAGCTATGTTTATTATTTAGGGTTAGATTTTATATTTTTTAATGTCTTTATTTTTTTGGGAGAAAGCTTCGTTAAATTTGAGTTGAAATTTCTTAGATGTTTTAAAATTATCTAACATTATAAGACCACAAAAGTCTTAAGAAACCAAAATGTTTTTAAATAATATATTTTTTATGAATAATTAATTCAAAATTTGAAATTTTCTTACTACAAAAAATTAAACGTTTGTCCCAATTGAAATAATTGAGCATGATAACAATTACTACTTATTATAAAAAATAAATTTATCATTAGGGCTTTTTTCTTTTGGAAAAAATCAGGTTCTTCAATTTTTTTTCTTCTATTTGCTACCTTATTTAAGTATCAATTACACAAATATCAACCTGTTTATCTTCAAAAAGAGAGTTAAAAGATATTAAGTTAAGTTTTATATTTTAAGTTTGTCTTACAATTTGTTAGGGTTTTTTGCATTATATTAGGAAATATTCGCTGAATTATATTAGTCTTATTATATTTCAAAAAATATTAATGATTATTGCAAGGAACAATTCAAGTTGGTCATTATATATGGATAAGTTTATATGAATGGGCATTATTACTGAATAAAAATTTTTCAGCATTAGTTTAAGCGAAAACGAATGGTAATAATTGACACATTAAAAAAAGGACCCTATTAATGGAAATTTCCTGGTTTATATCAACCGCATCATTCTAAAAGCATGAGTTTTCTATCTTATTGATTGACAGATTTGTACTTTTGGCATGGTAGCAATAATGTATAAAGTTTTTTATTAAAAAAAGAAGCAAAAATTAATGAGTTAAACAGACATAATTAAAATAAAAATGGTTTTGAAAAAAGTCTTTTTAACTAATATGCAAGTTATGTAAGATAAGAAATGTATATTTTTTACTATATATTTGTAAACTGTGTGAGATAACTTTAATAAACATATATGTTGAGTAATTATAGTAAACAAATTTACAAGTATTTCTATATTCCCAATATAATTACATTAAAATATATGCAAGAAATCATCTGTCATAACTAAATACAAGTTTTGTAAAGTTACATTAAATAATGAATACATATTTTATTTATAAACTCTACAAGATGATCTTAATAACACTATCTATTTAACTCTTATGTCACTTTCAACTATTTCTAGAGAACCATCTGTCCGTTAATGAAAATTCCATGTCTGGGGTACAGGATAATTTGGACAGTAATGATAAGATTGCTGAAGATTCAAAAGATTCTTGGTACAAGGATTTTGAGGAAACTCCTGAACAATTTGATATGGGTGTTGAAGTGGAAGATCCTGATACTGATGTTGAGGACTATGAAGAAACTTATGTGCGCAAAAAGAAAAAGAAAATAAGAGTGAGTTTTTATAGTGTAACGAATTAATAATCTTTAAATGACTTTTTTTCAAGAAAGGGCTTCTTAAGAAACGCCACTGGTATTTTTATCCAAAAAGAATCTGTTCTTGCTGCTTTGTATGCAGAGATGATTGTGTTCAGGAAGAATTCTGGATTTTTTGCTAACCACTATCCAGAAGTTACCGGAAATCTAAGGTCTAGAAGTTTCAAGAAATCATCGATCACATTTATGTCTAAAAATTCTTGCATATTTTATTAAAATATTAGAACTATAATTTATAATTGACATCTCTTTCATTTATAAATATTTTTTTGAGGGGGAAGGGGGATAATAAATGTGAATAGACATAAAAGTAAACATTCATTTAAATAATGCTGCATATAATTTATTTGCAATTTCATGTTTTTGAAATATCAATGAATTAAATTTATGAAGACAATTTTTTGAAATGCGTCATTAAGTATTTTACTCAAGAAATTTTCTGGATTTTTGAGTTGGGCTCACAATCACCCCTGTGTATGTCAATCAGTATAATTTATGTCAAACAAATCATTTTTATGCATTTTTAAAGCTGTCCCTAAAAGAAAGAAAGAACATTAGCAGAAGTAAAATCACCTTTCAATTAAATTTAAAATATTATCTCTAAAAGTTAATTTGTCCATATTAATCCAAGATTCTGATAACCTTTTAAATTTGTTTTAGAGTAGTAGAGGACGGAAAAGAGCTGACCGGTATGACTACACTGACTTAGAAAAGCCATATGTCTGTGAAAGTAAGTTTATTAAATGTATTTATTTAATTGGCCAGCATAAAAAGTATGTCGTATTATACGAGGGTTGTAAATTAAATAGTGGCAACTTAACCTTAAAACTCAAAGAAGGGCGGGCCTGCGCAAATAGGATATGGGAGCGGTGAGGTGGTGCTGTTGTCGATGTGTAGAGTGCAAAAAACATTCGATCTGCTTGAAAAGGTAGTTGTTGTGTGGCGTTAAAGTGAGGAGTTTCGTTTCCATCGCTCTAAAGCATGCTTTCAAAAGGCTTAATTACGAAAAAAGACGAGATGTTTGAACACATCTTGCTACTGTCCTATACGGTAAAGTATTTATCTCGCCACAGGCTTCCACCAATCCTCGATAGCATTCTGTTGAATTTTTGCCACGGGCAACCTCGATTTTAAGCCATGACCGCTGATCACCATTTGAAAGCATGCTTTAGAGCGGTGGAAACGAAACTCCTCACTTTAACGCCACACAACAACTACCCTTCTAAGCAGATGGACTGTTTTGTGCACTCTACACATCGACAACAGTGCCACCTCACCGCTCCCATATCTTATTTGCGCATGCCCACCCTTCTGTGAGTTTCATGGTTAAGTTGCCACTATTTAATTTACAACCCTCATATTATTTTGTAATTTAATATGAGAGTAAAGTAAGGCATTCTAAATATTGATTTTATGCCCAAACGTTGTTGATCAATGACAAGTTGACTTGCCATGATTAAATAGCGTTTGAGCATGAAAAAACTAACTTGTCACTATTAGAAAGCACATAAAGTGTCACTGAACACCCAATGTGTACATCTACACTCACACTGAATCTAAATACATTACTTTAAACCTTCTTTTTTAATTAGAGATAAGGAAAAAAATTTTGATTAGCCATCTTCCATGTTCACTTAATTTTTTATATTTGTTGTTTAGATACTGAATACACTTTAGCAAAATATAGTTACAATAAATGTGATTATCTTAGTAGAAAAATTAAATGACATTGTTAATATCTTTAATCAATTAACATGAAAAATTTGCTTTTGAGAAATTTGCAAACTTAATATTTTATTGCATTCATCTGACAATGCTTTATTTGTTATCTAAGAAATAGAAATAATGAAGAATTTAATATGTGGAATAGTTTTGAAACAGTCACCTATTAAAAATGCTTGGCTTTAAAAAAAAAAAAAAAAAAAAAAAACTTTGTTGTCTAATTTAAAACTGTTCTTTTTATTTTATTTTTTTTGTTCACTAAATTTTTTTGAATATTTGTAGTTCCAACCTAATCTTTCACCCTAATTTTTTGAAAAAATTGGAGATTGCCACTTAACGGATTTCGGGAAGTAGCTTCTTGAATTTAGATGAGATGGCTTTTCTTTAATGTTTCAGAAGTAAATTGGAAATTGACATTTTAGAGTTGAGATTTCTTAAAACATGAACGTTTGTGCTTAATTTTTTTAAAAAAAGTATGAATTAATGAACTTTTCATTATTTAAACATTTAGCAAATACATTTAGAAATCTTATGTGATTTAAATGTGTCATTCCAAAATTATATATTTTATCTCTTTATCATTTAATTTAAAAATGGTTGAAATCAGAAATTCAACTATCTCAGATTTGTTAAACATAATAAAGATGAGGATCATATAATAATTTATATTGGACAAAGATATTAAGGTTTTCAATAATTTTGTGGTTAGAATACTCATTGTAATTTCATTTGAAAATTATTGAAAAATGTTTTAAATCATTCCATTAAAAAAATACTAAAAAATGGAAATTTTAGTAAAAAGATTTGATGTGGAGGCATTCACTAATCTACATGTGTAATATGAATTTATTTAGGGTTTTCTTAGATTGTTAAATTTTCTACGCATTTTTATCAATTCAGTATGATCTATAATTATTGTAATCTTGTTTATAATTTTGTTAAGTAAGCATTTATAATAACTAGTGTAAATTTTTACATAAATTTAGAAATATATTTTTTTTTTTTGCAAAAATTAATAATATAATTAGTATTTTAAAAAATAGAGTAAGAAACTCTTTATTAAATATATTTAAAATTGCGAGTAAAGCATTTTTTTTTATGACTAATAAAATCAATAATTGAGTTCTTTACCCCAAGCTAGTTATTTTATCATGTTTTCAAAAGTGTGAACAATTTTGGTATTTTGTTAATTTAATCTATAATAACATTCAGTAGGAAGAAAATAATTTTCTTAGCATGCATATCTTAATAATTATATATTTTTCTTTTTCTTTATTTTTAAGTCCTTTAAAATACTTATAATAATAAAAAATACCAAAACTTTTAATAAACTTTAAAAATACAAAAACTTATAATCCCGCAAAATTGTAAAACTTCTTGCTTAATCCCTCTAACGAGACGTTTACATACATGTGATTCTTTCGATTTGGATGATTTTCTCCAGAATATTTGGGATCTCTTAATATCTTATTCTCACGATTTTAATATCAAATATTGATTTTCCTACTTATCTGATATAAAAGTTCCGCATAACGACTTGTATTCACACGATTTAAAAATCATACATCGAGTTTCCTATTCACTCGATTTAAAAATCCAATATTGCAATTTGTATTTACGCATTTTTAAAACCCGATATCAAGAAGTTGAAGCTAATCTCCTCTGGTAGGGTTCTCTATCAGATTGTTATTATTCACGCAAGTTTAAAATCCAATTTTGCAATTCATGTTCACGCTTTTTTAAAATCCAATGTTGCGATTTGTATTCACGCGGTTGTAAACAGCGAGTTTCGTTTTTATACATAATTGAAAAACTACGCAATTGCAATTTGTATTTGTGTGATCTAGAAATTATGCATCGTGATTCAGATTCAAAAAGTTTATATTGCAATGTGTATTTTTTCGTTTCTAAAATGCATTATCGCAATTCTTGGGAAGTAAGTTTTTTCTTGAATTAGTTACTATAAAGGTGTGATATTTTTCAATTATAAATGTTAGTTAAAAAAAATTTAAATACGAAACATGCATAGTATATAAATTGACATTGTTTTTTTTTTGCAATGTAACATTCCTTTGTTTTTTCACTTTGTGTCACAATCACCCCTGCCAACCTCATATAGGTACCTAAAAGTGTTTTTAAGGCACTTATTCTGGTTTTTATGTAGAATGATCAGCTTATGTCTCGATAATGTTAAGTGTCTTTACATTCCTTTATTTAAATATGTATTTACCATTGAGTTTAGATTTAATAAGAATCTAGAGGAAAAAATTATAATTACATTTCGCCTTTAATGAACTTATTGAATGTTTCACTACCTTTAAATATGTTTTGAAAAAATTGTTGAGACTCCTCTGTATCAACTCAACGATTCTTTGTCGTAATATTGCTTCTTTTTTTTTTACTGATTTTAAAATAATAGATATGATGGATTACTTCCATTATTTGTTGCCAATGATCTGGTGTTATTCCGATTCACTGGCTGCAGATGGTATGTTGATAGTAGTAGACTATTAATAAGTACTAAACACATACCAGCCAATTTACCTATTTTTAACGAAGAATCCTGTATTTTCCTGTTCGAAGAATCCTGTTTACCCGTATATTCTCCAATTTCTCAATATTTGTTGAAGAAATTTTTTTTAACAATTTTTGCCGATAAAATATTCACTGATGGCAAAAATACTTCTCCTATTCTATTCCTCAACAGATGGTGCTATTGCCAGTACTGCAGTATGTTGAGTGTTTATAGTTTAAGTAAGTATAAATAATGGTTTCAAAAAAATCTTTAGAGTAAAATTTATGTACATATTTCTTACTTTGCTAAAAGTGAGTGCTTATAATATTTCTCTTTTTGACTTACGTGATTATGCATGATGTATCAATACTTTACGTGTAGCCTGAAAAATTTCGCTAGTAAAATTTCCTTTATTTTATTTATCCAATGTTGGCAGGTATGCAAACATTTTCTATTTCTTTATACTTTTTATTACAATAATCTAACCAGTTCTCTGATTCAAACACGTTCTCGTAATAAATGAGTTAAACTGTATTAAATATTTGATTGCAGTCTGTGGAGCCCGGTATAAAACTAGGCCTGGTTTGTCCTACCATTATAGTCATGGCCATAACAATGACTCTACAGATAACACAGAGGAGGAAACAAATTATACACCACCAAAACCAACTGTGTCAGCTCCCCCTCCTCCAGCTCCCAACCCAGTCGTCAACACTCCTGTTGCTGCACCACCTCCACCTCCGTCTATGCAGCCATCCATGTCTTCGTGGCCAGGGCCATCCAGCGAAGATGGGCCATTAAGTATGCATTATTATTGTACTCTAAACATTACATTATAAACGATAAAATTTATACAAGATGCCATAGTTTCTGTTATTAAAATTATTTTTAAAATGGATTAACATGATTTTTAAAACTGTATAGAATGTAGTTCAAAGCCTCTCTTTGTTAATATGATGAAAATAAAATGGTCTTATTCCTCAATTTATTATTATGCTTATGATAAAATTTAACTTTAAGCATATCTTAACAATGATAATAGTCTCTACTCTTTTCTAAATGTGGAATTTCAATATTTTCTCCTTAGATTTTTTTTTTTAATATTTATTAATTTTTTCAATATTTTATCTATAAAAAATTGGAAATTTTATAGCTATTATGTTAATTAGCTAAAAAATATTTATTTATTATTATTATTGTAACTAAATTTGAAAGTTTAGTTGTCTTGAATTAATTAAGCTGTGCTGTTATGTCTTTGACATTATAATGTAATTGTATTTCTTGAACATATGTTTTTAGGTTTTTTCCTTTGGAATTTGATGCAGTGCAAAATATTTTTTCTAAATATATGTATGATTTTTGTTTGTTTTTGTTATGTGACAATTCAGCTATGAGCAGCTTTATATTTCGCATCATAAATGATCTAATTATGGTGGAAAACAGATCGCGGAAAAAAAATCAGATAGGTTTGTAGCATTAACAAAAGAAGCTTTGTGGAATTCTTATTTTTGTTAATTTTTTAAAATTAGCAATAGTTCTAAGGAAAAAAATCTTTATCAAAATAAATTATTTAATGTAGTGCTTGTTTAAAAAAAGTATTCATAGTAAATATTCAAATCTTCAATAGAAAATAAATTATTTAGAAAAATACTGGGCTTTTGTATATTAATTGTGTTTATTTGGGAGAAAGAGAGTTGTGGCTTTTTTCTATTTTTGAATGACTTTTGAAAAGTAATAATTTTATTAGGTAATTTTTTTACTTTTGTGTTATTGAAGAATATGAGTCACAACTATCTAAAATGCATTTAATATCTTTAACTGTTCAAAATTACACCGAAGTCTACCATTACTGGCTGCGGTCAGTAAGCGGGGGGTGACCACTTCAACCAGCCTGCGTCAAGCCTGAGGGTGCCGATAGCGGTCTTCTTTAAACTGTTCTACTGCAAAGTTCTTGACTTTACACGTACCTCGTTGGGCTACCAAAAGAGAAGGAGCCATCCCCTCTGCAGAGGAACAAAATTCTGATGGCATGTCTTCGGATCCTCCTGGGGGATGTTTCCCTGACCGTCTTACAGCTCTAGTGCAATTTAAATAAAATACCTATCTACCTCAAAATTATAATGAAATTTTTTATGTTATTGAAGAATTTTTATGGCTATCTTAAAAGCATTTAGCATCTATTCAAAATTAGAAGGAACTTTTTTTTAACTTGTGTGTTATTGAAGAATATGTTGCAAGCATCTAAACTGAATCTTATACTATTCCAATTTATTGTGAACTTTTTGTTATGAAATAATTTTCACAACTATCTAAAATGAATCTTTCATTATTCAAATTATAATTTAATTTATAAATTTCATTTAATCCATCGTAAATGGCAAGTTCTCGCAATTTCTCGAAACATGAACATTTTCAAAGAATTTGAAAATTCACAATCAACTGGGATTATATTTTGGGAGAAAAAATTATTATATTTTTTTTCCCTTATTATATTTTGGGAGAAAAAATTTTTTACATTTCAATTCTTAATGCATACAAATCTATATGTGTGTAAATTTTTAAATTACTATTATACTGATGTTAATTTGAACTATAAAATTTTTCATATTTAACTCCAGAAATCTCAGGGAATTTGCTTTATAAGTGCTTTCTTTCATTTCTCAATTTCAAAAAGGTCCATTATTTTATATGTAAGAATATTTTATAGTATGTGGGGGGTCCTTTTTCCCTCTGCAAAATCAGGGCATTGTTATTAGTAGAGGAATTCACTTCCGACATGGTTTGTAAGAAAAGCACTTTTCCTCCCCATGCCTGGCCGCCATGGGAGAAATCCTTAATTGAAGTGGAGGAAAAGTATCATGCAAACCCCGTTCTCGTTGTAATCTATGGAGAGAGAAAAAAGGAGCTCTTCTACAAATAGGTAGCACATGTTTGGTCAATTAGTGCAGTGTGGTAACTCGTCGCTTATGCCATATTAAAGCAAGCTTTTTTTTAAAAATGAAATGACAAGGCTGTTCCTCTATAAAGTTTACAGGAAGTTGAAATTCAAACTATTGTTTTAAGCATTGTTATAAATTTATTCTAATAGACCTTTATTTTTTTTAATGAAAAATTTTTTTTCTCTGTGAAACTTTTTTTTTTTTTTTGTAGGACCCACTCGAATATGTTCTCATAACAAAGATAACTTTTAGCGTTAGTACTGTTAAATGTATGTTTTTATTAAATTCAAGTTGAAATTTAACTGTGGACAATAATTTTTATTGATTTTTAAATTTGGATATAATTTTAAGCCCAAAATTTTACTATAGCAAAATTGTTTTTGAACCAATGGAAAAAATATAAATAGAAGTTTAGCAGTCATAAATGATTTTTATTTGTGGTGACAATTTTTGAAAATATTTTCTTACTTTACCTTATTTATGTGTTGATTTTTTAATATAATTTTTAATTTTCACAAAACTTAGAAAGACCCCTGAAAATAGAGTGCATAAAACCTACTTTTAGTTATGTTTACATTCATTGTAACAATGTACAAAAATCAATTGTTTTATATACATACGAATTGTTGCTCATAACTGGAGTTATCGCATGCATAAAATTTCTTTACACTGTCTGTTATTTACAGTATCTCTTTTTCTCTCTACAATTAAAGCTTGCATTTTCAGGAGCCTAAGCTCTTTCTCTTCTTCAGGTGGGTTGTGCATGCTACACTATGTTTTGTGTATTAGTTTTTAGTACACCTTTCCTTGCATGTCAATGTTGACCTCACACAAACTTGTTATTTTAAACTTCTTCATAAGGACTCAATTTTATTGTTTTTTCTAAGCAATTGGGATTTCCAACGCAGTGCAGTAGAAGATCTATAAACCATAATTCCAGGGATGATGCAGCTGCGGCGAAGCACACCGAAACATATTTTTTGCGTAATTTAGCAACAAAATGCCATATTTTATACTTTCTTGCAGGATTTGTGATTCTTTTGATTTTATTTTATTTAAATTGGATTTTTTTGATTTTTATTCAAATACACTGTAAGAACTTTGATTTATGATTTAAAAAGCTTTATAAATGTTTTAAGAATAAGAATACGTATAAAGAATACTTTAACTATTAAAAGAAAGTTTCAATTAGCCAGAACTCATTCTAGACAGGGTAAACAGGACACAGCACCCTGCTGCCCTTTTAGTCGAAAGAATCCACCCTGTTGCCCCTGATGTAAATTAGTGCCTTGATGTAATAGACTCCACACCCTTTTTGCCCTTTCTTTCCTCAACCATTCTTTATTTTTCCCCAAACTCTACAATGGATTTCTTAAATTTTCAACTCTTTTTATTTAGTTTGTCATTGCTGTCAATACATAGATTTATATGGGAAAGAAAAAATAGCCATCACACCCCCTTGTTGCACTTGTCTTTGAAAGTTTGCAGTTGCTTCCACTATCATTAAATCATAATTATTATTAATCATTTTAATTATTAAATCATAACTACAGACACTTAAAAACATACATTTATTATTTTATTAATATATGCACGCATTTTAAATAAATTACTAAGCTAATTAGCTCAATAACTCGGTATATATGTTAATTCATTAATAAAAATTAGTAAATATGATTGCTTTGCTACTGTTAGTGAAGTAAGAAGAAAAATTCTTTTACTAATTGACAATGTTTTTTAATAGAACATAAGCCTATAGAAAGAAATTATTGCCCTTTTCGAATAATAATGCCCTTTTTTTTAAACTTTTGCACCCTGCCCTTTTTTCTGCCTAGAATGAGCTCTGAAGTAGCAATCCATAATTTTAATTTAAAATTGTGATTTCTTTTTTTTTTCCTCTTGATTTTTAAAATGACAAAATAAATGTCATAGATTTTGTTTAATCATTCATCAAAAAATAAATAAATATTTAATCTATATATTTTTATATTAAAATATTCATTTTTATTTCTATATTAAAATAGATAAGTTAAGCTAAAATAAAAAATTTTAAAAATCTATGTACTCACTGGAATTTTTTTCACAAAATTTCGTTATAGAAAATATGATAATGTAAAAAGACATATTATTATGAGAAAAAAATACTTATTGATAAAAGAGACAGCACAATTCTAATTCTGAGTTATTTAATTTAATAGAATGACACTATATCAGGAAAAAAATATCTGAATTCATCAGCATTTTTTTCTTCTATTTTTGGCATATTACGGTAATTTCTTTTTAATATCACCTCAAACTATAAATATGCATTTTCCACCAATAAAATATAATGTAGATTTTAATTCCATGCTTTTTCAATAAAAGGGTAGATTTTTAATTAACATTATTTGTATTCTTTTGTGAAAGAAATTCATGTTTATTAATTACTTTCTACAGCTATGCAAGTCACTATTAATACAGTATTAAATGTTTACTTTAATCTGTACTTTCTCTACAATCAAAAGATTTTTTAAAAAAAAATGTAATTTCAAATGTGTTGGAATTTAATACACGCCAAGAAAGAAAGTAATTTTGTTTAACTGAAATTAATTATGCAGCAATTTATTTAAAATAAATTTTAAAACTAAGAAAAGAAAATAATAAAAGGATCAATAATTTAAAACACTGTTTTTTAACTTTTAAAATGAATATTAAAAAAAATTCACTAATTTAAATTGTGATTTAAATCAACAAACCCTGCTTTCTTGCAACATTTTCTCCTAAACTACGCAATGAAATGTGTGTATTTGGTTTAATCTCTTTTTTTTTTACATCTTTATCTAATTTCAGTCAAGGCAGAGGATTGTGTTTCAAAAATCTAGTAAAATTGCTACGAGAATTTTTTCCCCCGTTTGCAGGGCTGATTGTGCTCCGGAAAAAATCCGGATTTCCGGATTTTTCGCTAACAGTGATCCGGAAGTTTCCGGAGATCGAAGGTCGGCGTTTCAAAAAATCATTGATCACAGAAGTTTCCAGAAATCAAATTTTCAAAGGTGGAAGGAACTTAAAAACACAGTTTATTTTATTTGTTTGTAAGGGAGAGCCAGAGCGATACTTTATAAGCTTATATTTATGATTAATATTCATTTTTTTATCAGTGAATAGTTGTTTTAATCATAAACTCAAGAAACACATATTTGTAAATTTTAATTACTTCTCACGGTCATCATAGGTATGTGTAAATGGTATAGGTGTGTGTAAAATTTTAAATATATTTTAAGTAAGCTAAGAAATATTGAGAAAAAGGAAAAGAACCTTGTTTAAATTTTTTTCAATTTAAACTGTCTTTTTTCTTTCTTTTTTTTTTACTCCAGAAATTTTCCGGAATTTTGACTTAGGCTCACAATCACCCCTGCGTTTGTTACTTTAAAAAAATCAAAATCAGCTCTAAAGAAAATTCTGCTTTTTCTTATCTAAAGCAACACTATTTCCTTGGAAGATTTTTGTTTGTTAGCTAAACAATGAAGTTGGTGGAATTTCTTCCTAATGATCTTCATTTTTGCATATGCATTTCGTTTTTGCTCCTTATGACAGTTTTCCTAGGCTTAAAGTTTGTTGTCTAAACTTTATTATCCTTAATGGTTAGAAACTCGTTATTTCAATTTTATTATTATTAGCATGTAAGATTTTATTCTTTTCATTTAACTTTATATGTGCAATTTTGATCATTAATAAGCAAAATTTAATTCTTCAGATTCCCTCTCATTCTCTTTGAATTACGAGTTTCGTATCACAATTCGCATTGGCGACATTTACAAAGTAGACATTGTGATTTGAATAAAGAAACAGCATTACAATTTGTGATTAATATTTGTTTGAACTGTTTTTAAGGGTATATATCTATTCATAGTTACCTGATTTACGGATTACATCCCCTAATATTATCCCCACTTAGCGTATTCACGCAATTTTAAAATGAAACATCTAGATGCATATTTGCCCAATTTAAACATGACACGGTATTTGTATTCATACAATTTTCATAATTCATGTTTACGTTGTTTAAAAATCACTCATCAAGGTTCATATTTATGTAATTTAAAATAGAGCAACTTGATTCGTATTCACATGGCTTTAAAATCCAACAATGTGATTCTGTTGACTTAAAAGGCCACATATCATCACTCCTCTCCAAACAATTTAAAAATTCCAACATCATGATTAGCATTCATTTGATTTTAAAATCAAACATTGCATTTCTTATTTGTGCAATTTAAGAGTGGAAAATACTATTTCATGAATGGAAACCGAAGAAAAGTATCTAGCCTACTTATAATTTAAAGCATATTTGCAACTTTAATTTTTAATACTTCACCCAGGTAATAAAAAAGAAAGATTTTACTAAATGTTGTAGTATGTAAATCATATAGTAAGTTTTTTTTTGATAACAAAAGGATAGTCCAAATCTGTGCTAAGAAATTAAATCTCTATTAATATTGTTGTGAAATATATGTATTTTAATTTTTTGAAAGGTTTATAATGTTGATGAATTTTATTCATCACTACTTAAACATTAAAATTTCATTTAGAAAAAGCAATATATCAATTTTTCATTAATATAAATTTTAATTTGTATTTATTATTTTCAAAAAGCAGACATTGACACAATAAATAAATATAAATAACTGCAAATATTTCAGATATTTTTTATAGATAAACATATACTTTCCTGTGGCATTATTTATTTAAATAGTGTGATCTCATTCTTCTTTATTTTGGAACTTTTAAAAGCTCTCTTGTTTGAAAAATAATGAATTGCTTTTGTTTAATTTATCTACCAAATATTAAACTGTTTCTAATTGGGTTCAAATCAGCTGTTTTACTTGAGACCATTTCTGCTGCTGCATCATCCCTGCAATTCTAGACATGAACTTTGCAACATTAAAAATTATGTTAAAAACTAAGCAAGGATAAATAATTGACTGAGACCTCTAAAACTAAGATTTTGTTAATTCTAATGCTCTCTGTTAATAAGAAATACTTAAGTGCATGTTTTTTGTGTTAAAACCCTTTATTTACCGAATTATTAAAAATGATCAAAATTGTGCAAGACTTTTTTTATCTCATTAAATAATATCTATTTTACACTTTGACATTGTTTTTTTTTTTTAATATTCAATATTTTTTATTTTTTCATAAAATGTTTAATTTTATTTTATAATGCAATGAAAATGTTAATGATCAAATTAAAAAAATATGAAAGTCTTGCAAAATTTTCGAGATAGAAAGCTGAGAATTGAGAAACTTTAAAGTGGCGTCCCCAAACAAAATATCCAGAACTAAAAAGTCCAATAGGTGATGTTCAACTTGTGTGTATTGTCAACTAGTAATAACTATTGCAGGTAACATGATGGACAAGTTCCGATGAGATATTTTGCCCCGTTTCAATGCTGTATGATAATAATATTCGTGGGGCTTCCATGGGTACATAAAGGGTTAAAGTAATTTGTTACCTATTGTATAGGGCCAATGCAAGCTTACTGATCTATAGGATACATCACAAAGCCTCATGTTTTGCATTTTAAAGATCTTATACTGTCTATGTAAACAGGACTCAATGAATCAAAACTGGTAGCTCACTTTAAAATGGTGCTATTAGAATTCATACAGCATTTGTTCTATTTGGTGGTGCCGATTTTAATATTGTTTTTTCCGATTTAACTCATTTATGTTATATCATTTTGCATTTTTTTAAAGGTGCTTATTTTCAATTTTCGTTATTCAAAAGCCCTTAAAGGTGTTTAAAAAGTGCTAAGTTTTTACTAACTCAAAAAGGTTTTTAAAAAGTGCTTAATTTTCCTTTTTGAAAATGAGATTATTTTTTTCTTTGTCATGTCGATTTTTGGCGCGTATTATGTAAATGCATGCTTTTCACATTGTTCTATTTAATGTTTTCACAGTCGGCTTACCGTCGGTCCATAGCGTACGAAAGCACCAATCATTTTACATGTTTGATGAATTACTTAATCCGCATGTGCGTCTACTGAGCTGAGTTCGGTGAGTTCTTGCACTGTCTTGTGCAACTCTGCTACATTTTGCAAGATATTCTCAATTTCAGATTTTATTTTCCACCCTCTGATATCGAACTGACAAAATCTCTTGATCATTTTATAATGGCTAATTTAATCAAGAAAAGAGTTCTTTGTCAGAAACTAGTTATTTTATCACGATCATGTAAATTCTTTAAAAATTATTTTGCATTTTGTTAATGTATAAAGGTGCTTAAAAATATATTTTTTGTGTGCTTATTTTTTGTTTTAAAATTTGGCTCGCACCCTGTCATTGAACTTTCACTGCACTATAGCAATCAATAAAAAGAATACTTTAGACATCATCGCATTTGATAATTATCACTATGAATTATAATCGTCTATAGCAGGGGTGGCGAACCTTTATACACCAACGTGCCATTTTTTCCAAAAAATTGTTTAATAAGATCATAGACGTGCCGTCAAATAATTTTGCCTTCGTGATTATTGGGAAAATAATACTACTAAATACTATCAACTCAAAACTCTTTCATTACATTGAAAAAAAAATATTTTGCAATGTCTCAGTTATACGCGCAATTCAACTTAAAGTAACATCAGTGTGACTTCTGTTGTTGCAGATTAGATGACAAATAACTTATATTAGGTTGTAAGATGTTAGTTTCAGCAGGACTGTTTATTTTTTTTGTTAGTTATTTATTGTTAGCTTGTTTTTTATGGTTATTAATTGCTTTTTTAGCATTAATTGTTAATTTTTTAATTAATAATTGTTTATTATTTTACGTGTTTTTTGTGAATTTGAATTTAATTGTTACATATGCTTCATAGTGTAATAGCATTTGAATAATAACAATTCATAGTGTAATAACAAAAGTGATCGCTGGCGTGCCCAAAATACTGTGTAAATATTGCGCGTGCCATTGGTTCGTCATCCCTGGTCTATAGTATTGGCTAATATTTTAGTTGCACAATAATTATCATTCTTAATAATACTCAATAATTTTGTATTGCACATTTATAACTATCCATAACATTGATAATATTTTCATTACCTAAATGATAATTGTCTTAAATTCGATATTTATAAGACTTCGTATTCACTATTTATCATGAGAATAATTTAAAAAATATTTTAACTCATTTTTTCCTTTTTGATTTATTGCTTTTACATTCAATTTTGTCTTCTTCATTGGAATGTACAGCTAATGAATAAATAAACAGTCTTATTTATATTAGTGTAACAAAAAATTTATATACATAAAAACCTTTTGAATGTTCTTATTAATCCTGTTTCTCACTTTGTTTTGAAAAAAAAAATGCTGCTGTCTTGTTTTGAAATTGCATGAAATGAAGGATAATATCTATTCTTGCAGCTCCAAGACCTACCTCAGAAAAAGGAGGAACCCTTCCAAGCACTTATTGTGACTTTTGTTTGGGTGATAGCATAGAAAACAAAAAAACAAGAATGCCTGAAGAGTTAGTCTCGTGTGCTGACTGTGGACGATCAGGTTTGTTTTAATTAGAAATGTTTTATTTTCCCTCATCAACAGTACCCTGTTAATTTATTTTTTTTTTATTAAAATTAGTAGATATTTCTTTTCTTCTCAGTTCTCTTTAACAGGGTTGCCTCTCCATAGGGAAAACCTGGAAAATGCATGGAATTTTGTTACTTAATTTTGTCTTTTAAAAAATGGTGACCACTCAAAGTGTAATCTATGGGATATTTAACCATGATATTTCAGCTATATTAAACTATTTCATTTACTATAGCATTATTTAAGTATGTTCAGCGGTCTTTCCAGCAATTAAAACTAATCACTATAGTTAGCTCACGCAAGAGCACAGTAATTGTTGTTTCCTCTTAATATATTGTGTATTATATGTACAGGGAAAACACAGGGAATTTTTTTCTTTCCAGATTTGAGTGGCAACCCTGTTTAAGATCTTATGCTGGGTAGTGTCCAACACAGGAAGGATTGCATTCATAATTTGTTATCTGAAATTAGACATTTAACCTATGATTGATTGCTTCTTAAGGGATCATTTATTGCGAAAGATATGAGAAAACACAAATCAAATAATGATTTTTAAAAAAATTTAAGTACATTTATTCATTGCGAATAGAGAATTAATACTATACATTTTAATAAATTAATACATGTTACGGACAGAGAGTGTCGATGAAGCTTCAAAGCAGTCTAGGGGTGCGTTTTAAAGCTTTTATTATGTCAAAAAACACTTAAATGGCAATACAAAATAATTAGAGCTGGAACATCTTAATTAGCTCTCTCCCAGTAGCCGTTCAGTGAGTGGATGTAGAAGGAGTCTGCTTAACTACAGGTGGCGCTGCATGGTGTATGCAACATACAACATATTTCTAAATATTTGTTCTGTGTCTGTCTAAATTCTGTCATTTTACTTCTAGTTCATCTAACTTGTTAAAATTCACATCAAATAGGATAGCATTTGTATCATTTTATGTTTCTAATTGTTCTGGTTATTTATTTATTTTTGTCTATCTAAATCTTTGCTTATATAGTCATTTTATTTCTAGCTCATCCAACTTGTTTACAATTCACGCCAAATATGACGGCATCTGTGAAAAAATACCGATGGCAGTGCATAGAATGCAAATCCTGCGGAATATGTGGTACCTCTGACAATGATGTAAGTTCTTAAAAAGATATTCCATCTTTATGTACAAAAATGACTGCATACTATTACAATTTTGTGTTCTATAATAATATTACAAATTAAACTTTTCAGGATCAGTTACTTTTTTGCGACGATTGCGATCGAGGGTACCACATGTACTGCCTAACCCCACCTTTATCCGAGCCTCCCGAGGGTGTGTTATCACTTTTTAAATTATGTTTAGTGTTCTAATTCCATACCATATGTAAACTATTAAACAGTTAAATACAGTGTCCGCCGTTTATTAAAATCACTTTCGTTTTATGCTCTTTTGATTTTATTAAGCGGCTGATTTTATTAAGAGGCGATTCAACATTTGAAAGAGAGAAAAAATAAAGTTTTTACGATATATTCTAAATGCGTACACTTTAAAAGCTGAAATAATGACAACATTAATGCTTTATTTTAACTAATTTAATTATTTTAATAAAGTAAAACCCTACATAAGATTAAATTTACAAAATTTTTGCAAAAAACTGATCAATAGTTGCTTGAGTTGCTTCAACATCATTTGAGAGTTTTTATAGTTTTCGATATTTCCTCCTCTTTGTTCTAAAGCTTGCCGCAATACGCTAAGGGCTTTTCTGATTTCCCTTGAAGATGGCGCTGATGAGTTTATTTCATCTTCTGAGTCTGATTCCTCCATTTCTTGATTGGAAATAACTTTGTAATTTTTGATGTCTGTAACAATTTCAGAATCAGATTTTTCTCCTGATGTTTGCAAGTTATCGTCAATAGCTACGTAACGTGAAAAATTCTCGTCCATTTCATTTTCTTCATTGCTGAGCATTTCTTCGAAACAGTTATCAGCCCCATCGTCAATGCTTAATCCACACTTTTTAAAGCAATTTGATATTGTTTAGGTTGAAACAATGTCCCATGAGTTACAAATCAAATGCATTGATTCCAAAATAGTAAGGGATTTCGATAGTTGTTTGCAGTTAAGAGTTCTGAAGAGCTGTCACAGTCTATGTCACTAATGATTTTTTGAACTACCATTTTTCTGTAATGAAACTTGAATGATCTTATGATTCCCTGATCAAGGGGTTGAATGATAGCTGTAGTGTTGGGTGGCAAAAACACTAATGTTTTTCAAACACAAGTCCTCATCAGCAGGGTGCGCAGAACAATTGTCTAAAAGTAAGACGACCTTTTCATTTTTCAGCTCCTTTCCCATTCAAGAAGAAATTTTGTGAAGATGCTGGATGTCATCCATGCATTGCATAACTGGTGGGCAGGTGTTTTACTCCTTTAAAACATCGAGGTTTTAAACTCTTTCCTATCACTAAATTTTTTTCTCTCAGTTCCTGTCATGTTGCATGTTAGCAGCACGGTTAGTCTTTCCTTTATTTTTTTACGTCCACCAGTCAATTCATTTTTAAACAGCAGTGTGTGTTCAGGAAGTGCTTGGAAAAATAATCCTGTTTCATCTGTGTTGAAAATTTGCTCTGGTTTATAGTCTTTGATGAGTGTTGGCCACACGTCGTTTACCCGATCGGCGGCAGAGCTAAAATCAGCATCTTGCTTTTCACTATGCAGTTTACGATAGACAATGTTGTGGCGGTCTTTCCATCGGGTTAGCCACCCATCTGTAGCTTTAAAATCAGAATCACCAAATAAGTTAGCAAAGTCCTGTTCTTTGTGAAATAAAATTCCACGGGAAATTGAAATTCTTCTTTCGCTTGCATTTTTGAACCATTCTAAAAGAGCCATTTCAATTTCCTCCGACTCAAATCCCTCCTTTTTGGCATGCTGATAAAATTTAACACCAAACGAACTTAAAAATGGTATGTGCTCTAACTGCTAACTGTTGTCTTTATTGATACCCGTGTGTCCCCTTTGGGAGCGGGGCGGGGTTTAGCAATAAATTATGTGCTATAATTTACTCCAAACAGCTTTATGGAACATGGGCACAGACAGTTATTGGAAATCTATTCATGTTCTCTGTTAAGATAGATGACAAAAGAAACTTCTCTCCCTTCTATGGTTCATTCAATAAAAAGTAAGATAAGAATTCGACCCCCTGTTGAGTGAGATAGGTTTCTACAAACTTCATTCAAATCAAGGAATTGACATTGCTAAATTGATTTCTATGAACTCCTCGCTTACCACCCACATTTTTCCTTAACTCTTACACTATGCACATCACAGGAAAGTGCTAACCACACCTGTTTCACAGGTTTGTAAGTTACTGTTGCTTCTTCTAAAAAAATCTTTAAACTTCGAAAAACAAAATTTTATAAATAAGAACAAAAAAAAGCTGAAATATTGCACTTTTGATTTATTATGTAGTCAAAATTTTGGTTTTAAAAAGTGGCGGCATTAATTTTATTAAAGAATGTTTTTAACATGTATTAATATTGCAGCGATTCGGCTGATTTGATTTTATAAAGCGGCGGGCACTGTATTTGTATAGAGTATTTCATGCATATATTTACATTGTGATTAATATTTATTGCCTCATAACCAAAGTTCAGCTGCAAGGTTTCCATGGGGTCAGGAAAATCTAAAAATTTAATCTCTGTTCAACTACTTCTTGTTTCTAAAAAATCCCACCCTCTCTCTCCATCCCCATGATTGTCTTGGTTTTTCCTCATTCTTAAACATTATTTTCATTAGAGAACAAAATGTATTCGATAATTTAAACAATCTCTCTGCTTGAATTATTTTTTGCCCTTATAATTTAGTATTTAATTTTATAAGCAATATAACTTTTCCTTTTAAGCTAAAATAATCCTTATTACTTTACCTACCACTAATAAAGCTGAATCTTCTTGCTTTCAAAATCACCTCATTCTCCTACAAAATGCTGTTGGGCTGTGGTGATTAAGGGAAAACACATTGATGAATAAACAGATATTATTTATTAAGAAAATTACAGAAGACAAAACAAGTGGAATCAATTGACTTTTTTTAGGTTATATTGAACAGTGGAGTCCTACACTTTTAGTAGCAACATATATTTTTTATATTTTATAACCGTCGCCGGACAGCCGAACCAATTATTGGGTCTACGACTACTCGTGTTCGACTCTGCAGCCTTGTGATTTTGAGCCCAATCCAGAAGACAGGGAACCCCTGGATCAAGTATGGAGACAAATTTGCTTTCGTGGAGGTCTTTTTCATGGAACTATTCCGCATTTACATTGCATGGTGAGGAAAACCTCCCACGATTGCACTGACAGCAAGGTGACTATAAAACCTATCATTCTGTCTACCACTGAGGATATTTTACGTCAGGACTGTGGTCAGTGCGAGACGGTTACGGATTTCGTATCGACCGGCCATCAAAAGTTCCGACTCTATTCCTGTCGTTAGAAGACGAGCGCTCTATCCCCTGAGCCACCGCAGCTCGAGGGACATCTATTATCAGTATTTTACTGAATGAAATCTGCTGAGTTTCTGCTACATGATAAAAGCTTATGCTGTTAACATTTTTAAAAAGTTTTTCTTTAGTCACCTCAAATGTGAGATATCGCGAATTGACAATTTATGCAGGAAGACTACATAAACCTCTCAACTTTCTTTATTTGTCTTAATGTTATGTCATTTATTAAAAGCACCTACCTATATTTTTAACACTTTGAGATGCAAGTTGTGTAAATAGGATTCACCAAACTTTGAGGTTCATAGGTGAGCCTTCATATTTCTTGTGAAATCCTTTGTCTCCTCTTCAGCTTTTCTCTATTTTGGGAGCTCAATTAGAAACTCTATGATTTCTCAAAAACTATCTTGAATTGTAATTCAAGTAAAAAATATATTAAAAATCTGTCTTAATTTACACACCTTGTAAATTTACTGCTAATTTGACATCCACAATAAGTTTGTGGAAACTCCCTGTACTTCTATTTTATTTGTGAAAGCAGTCATTTGAAAAAGAAATAGAGTTAATGAGTAAAATTATTATTTAAATAATTTTTAATTTGAACGAAGATAATTTTTTTATAGAGTTATTATCTTTCATCAAATAATAATAATCATTAAAATGTAATATATATTGTTTTCATATAGTGCTCTTTTACTATTACTATTTTGGTTTTTATGCTTTGATTTTTATTTATGTAAATTGTTACAGGTTCATGGAGCTGCCATTTGTGTATTGAGGAATATGGACGAAAATAACTGTGTATTATTGGAGTACTGCTTATTGAAATACTCTTTTGAATTGATTTAAAATCATTGGTGGCAGCTTCTTCTTGTATCATATTTTAGTTTATTCCCATTTTAGTTATATTTTTAGGATTGACTTTTGGTAACGTACTGAACTACTACAACTGAACCTTGATTATTAAACGCACAAAATTATTGACATCAAATAACATTATGGATTTCTGAGGAATTTATTTCTTTGTTGCATAAATGTTAAAATTAAAGTGATAAAGAAAAACATTTAAAAGTAACGGAAATTATAACTACTATGTTGAGAAAAATTTTGTCTTTCAGCTTTTTTTAATTAAATACAATTATAACATTTGTTTTTTCTTTTATAATAATTTCCTTTTTATATAAAATTAAGTAATTGATATTACTTTAACAGTTGTAATTAGTTTAATTTCATTTCTAATAATGCAATTAAACTATTTAAATTATTCCCAAATGTGTTTTTATTAATTTATTTCCTTAAAAAGAACTGTGAAAAATAAAAGTGTGACCTATAAAGATACAACAATATGTGTATAATCAAGGTTCAATTCGCAAAGATCAGCTTTTTTTTCTTTTCTAATGTTTTCATTATTTTGAAAATAAATATATATTTAACAACTGTGAAGAATTTAAAAAAACTAATGTTCAAAAGAAACAATGCTACTTAAAACAGTTGGAACCAAAATTTTATTTTAGAATTGTACATTGTTATTTTATGTAAAAAGGGTGTAAAATGAATGAGATAAATTGGTTTCATTGCCAATAAACTGATGATGTCAACCTCAATGATTATCTAAAAAATTCTTCGCAGTTGAATGAAATTCATTCTCTCTATCATTATATCAACACAGATTGCTGATCCTTGTTTTTTTTTTTTTTTTTTTTTTTGTATATGTTTGTAATTTATATATTTTTAATAAAAATTGCTGTTTGACATTTTACTTATTTATCTAGTTTTTTTTCTTCCTAATTTTATATAAAAGTAGTGAATTTAGTCACTATTGATTGCTTTTTTTCCCCCTAACTAATACTATTCCCTAATATTTGCAGCATATTTTTGATTTCTTATAAAAATTCATCTTTGATACCTTTTAAAACTACCTAATTTCCTATGTTCCTACAAAATACTATTTTGCTCTTAATTTTTTAGTGTAATGAGTGTTGTAATTTTTAATGGAGGTATATTTGGTTTTTATTTTCCACTCTTTTGTTTAGGAAATTAAAACTATTATGTGTACAAATATAGCCAGGGTCTGACTTACCAGAAAATAATTTTAATGTAATGTTTTCAAGTCTTCTTTTTTTTTTTTTCTTATACAGGGTATCTGCACACATTAAAAATCATTGAAAGTCATGAATTTTGACCTTGAAAATTTTCTACTTCCGCAAGCTTTACTATTTGTGTTTAAAAAAATGCAGATCTCAAAAATATGTCAATTTTTGGTTAATTTTGCTCATGTTAATTTTTAAGAACTTCTAAAAACAAATTAATTAATTAAGCATGGGTGCAGAGCTAATCTAAATAGTTTGCATGGACAGTAGATTTTAAATGTTTAACATTGCAGTATGGTATATAAACAAGTCAAGCCCTGCTATTAAATTAATGAGCTGATTCATTCATTGATGTTATGCCATGCGCAATGAGTTAATGGTGTTAGTTTGTTAGAAGTAATATTGGAATGAATCATTCTTTGACAATTCATAAAAAATTACTATGTTTGTTAGAAGTAATATTGGAATGAATCATTCTTTGACAATTCATAAAAAATTACTATGTTTGTTAGAAGTAATATTGGAATGAATCATTCTTTGACAATTCATAAAAAATTACTATTACAAATTTAATATGTATAATAATATTTTTTTTTATTAATTAATGTATTTTTAGAAACCCTAATTTTTGTGAAAATATTAGGTGTTTTTAAATAGCTTTAAAAATAAATATATAAAGGAAGGGAGAAAGATAGAAAAGAAATCGAAAAAAAGAAATTAGCTAAGTGCATTGAGTCATGGTTATTCAGCTATATTTGCATTTGTTAGAAGACAATTTTATGTTTGCTCTTAATAAGTTAACCCTTTGCAGTACACAAAAAATGTGAACCTAAGTTTTAGCCGAAAACAGTCATAATTGTTGAAATGATATGTGCATCTTGCTTTATATTTTTTGTAGTTTAAAGTATTTAATTAAAATTTGCATAATTTAAAAATTAAAAGAATTGCAATTTTAATGGTTTGTAATTTTTTTAAAAAATAAGGTGAACACTCTTTTATCCCACCTCCCCTGAAAGGGTTAAAATTTGAAATGTAGATTATTTTGAAATATTCAAAGGGATGTTTATATATATATTAAATATATAAAAATATATATTGACCGATGAAGTGATTTTAGAATTCCTAAATGCAAATCAGACCCTGATTGTAGGTTATGGTTTAGAATTGTACTTAAATATGTCATAAGTTTTTTTAAATTTTTATCATAACTTGTAATTTTTGCAGCAAGCCTTGTGATACATTTTATTGAAATTGTTCTACACATACATGTTCATAAACCATTAAGACTGTTTAATTTATTGTGACATTTTACATGCTGCCACTCAATGAAAATTTTCTACTTGAGGAGTGCCAACTACTATAAAAAGTTTGCTTTTCTGTAACATAACAGTTACAGAAGTTTGTTGATTTTCAAAAACTTTCAATTAAACTGCAAAGAGTTTTTTCTTAACAACGCAAGCATGCATCTTCTAATTTTTATCTCTTATGATTTTATGTAAAATCATAAGAGATAATCAGTGCTAACTACAAATTTCCTTATTCAATAAATTACATAAGTGGTTTGAAATTTTTAAAATTTAAAGACTGAAATTTGTTTAATGTTTTTAACTTATTCTTACAAACAATTGTTTACATAATGTCACTTATATCAAAATATAAATTTCTTGACAATAGTTTAATTATTAATTAAAATATAACTTAGATTTAAATTTTTTAATGTTTCAATTGTGGTTGTTAAAAAAAAAATAATAATAATTGAAGCTTGGCATCTCTTCATATTTATGCTTTTGTAAAAGTTATTAGCAAAATGATTTTAATTGGATTCATATTTTCGTATCTTTATATTTTAAATCTTGAATATTATAAAGCTTTCTGTTTAATCCATTAATGTCAAAGTAACAGTTCAATGTCAGGAATTCATCTTTAAAATGACCACAAAGAAATTGATTTTTGACTACCAAGAATTCATTTTTGTATGCTATACAAAATGTCAAAAAAACTTTCACACTTTTTAATTATATGAGATTTCAGTATAGCATGCATTTGTATTCAAAAGTAGTTAATGAATCGAGTAAGCTCTGCACTATTCTTCTGTATGTTACATTAAGAGGAATAATGAAGGATAAAACTAAGTTTAAAAGGATAAAGTGCTGTTCTTGGTGAAAGCTCATTTGCTTCATCTTGCTAAAACTGAGTCTCACTCATCTTAATCAACTCCGAAACGCATTATTATCCCAGCAATTGTCTTTAACCGCTTCTCTTTCCAATTGTTTTTTTTTTTTTAAATGAACAAAATCAGCATTTTTTTTTTTATTTCATTCATAAATACAAGGAACTAAAACAAAATATAATACACAAGTTTTTAATTGAAATTTAATATTTTTTTGTGTGTGTGTGTGTGTAAAAAACATTTAATTTACTATGAGTTTACTATCTCGAGTTATCTTGGGCAAATGAAAAAAAATAAATATTAGTCTTTGTATGATAGTTTTTAAAACAAGGAACAACACCAGTGAAGTGATTATTTTGTACTCTTTTTTTTTCTTCTCCATGTAAATTCAGCAGCCGTCGTATATACAATCCTACAAAACATGTGCCCACAATTCAACAGTACAGCTCCCAAACAAAACTCGGCAAACTTCCAATCACTACAGATTATTATTTTGCTTCTAGCCGAGTAAAAATGTGATGAAACGAAACATGCTGACACATTCTGTTACGCCCAAGTTTTCTCGGGAAAATAAATATTTGCAATATGTACATACCCGAGTTATAAACAGGGAGGCGATTAAGCAGACGTGTAGAACACTTTTATTCATGTAGCTCCTGTAAATAGTTCACACAGACAGAATATAAATTCCTGTGTGTTTAACATTGTAGTGTGAGTTATAATAAAGTTTTCTTAAAAGTTTTAGTTGAGGCAACTGTGTTCAACAATGTTAAAATCATCAGTGTAAGAAGAACCAGAGAATGGTCTTTAGCCTTAACACATTAGCATAGTGTATTTCTAATATTGCCTTAAACTCAATCTTACTTTATCTGTAACTAAAACTCTACTTTGAGGTGAACTTAAGAGGACATTATAATGCAGGAGAAACTTTTCATCGGGAGCAGTTTTTTTCCTATTCCATAAAAAGAAAATTCTGCATTTTGAAGAGAGTTTGTTTCGAATTCCCCGAGGAAAAAAAAATATTTCCTTTTACCGAGAGAATTTCCTACAATAGCGATTTACATTAACATGATCACACATCATGATTCTCATTAGGGTGATTTTGAATTGCATGTCGTGTTTTGCACTTGTATGACTTTGTATCTAAAATAGCGATTTGTATTCAAGCGATTTTAAAATAAACATTGAGATCACTCGAATTGAAAATCGAGATTCGTATTTCCACGATTTTAAAATTACAAATCGAGGTTCATATTTGCGTGTTTTAAAAATCACTCATATAGATTCATATTCACACAATTTAAGAAAATCTGCAATGATATTTTTATTAAAACATGGATAATATTCTTCTTAAATACACTTTTTTCTTGCTCAAATTTCAGGTATTTAAAAAAAGTATGCAACATTTTTTGGATTTCATTTTCAGCTTGTTTGGTTTATTTCAAAACTTTGTCGGTGTTTTAAAATTAAAAGTTTAAGAGTTTTTTAATTCCTAAAAAAGAATTATTTTTTAAAATATCAAAACACCCACCCATTATTGGAGGAAAACTCCCCCACAGCATTATCCTATGTGATCCTGTCGTAACTTGTTTGCATTTTAACCACTTCCCTTAATAATTTTTTTGAAAAAATATGCAAAAAATCAATGTTTTTTTTTTATTATTTCATTAATAAATTCAAGAAACTAAAAGAAATAATAATACATAAGTTCTAAATTGAAATTTTTTTTTATGCAAAAAAAAAAATATTTAATTTACCATCAGTTTACTATCCCAATTTATCTCGGGCGAATGAAAAAAGTTAAATATGAGTCTTTGTATATGTTCACATCTTCATAATCTGAAAAATCATCTGCATTACTTTCGCTTCTCCACATTTTTTTACTCTTTTTTTTTCTTCTATGTAAATTCATCAACCATCGTATATATTCAATTGCACAAAACACGTCTGCAGTTTCACAAACAGCAGAACTCCTAAAAAAATATTGGCAAACTTCGAATCACAGCAGATAATTATTATTCTTTGTTTTGCTTCCGGCTCAGTAAAAACGTGATAAAACAAAACGTATTGACGCATTCTGCTATGCCCGAGTTTACTCGGGATAATAAATATTTGTGCAGTTATAAAAAAAAAAATTATCATTTGAATCTTTATGGCTTACTTTATTTTTAACTGAGCTAAACTTTAATGAATTGCCTTGGTAAGAGAGAATTTCCCATACATGATTTCTCCTGTAGTATGGCATCCTCTTTTTGATGTTTCTATGGCTTTCAGATGTTTCTTGATTGAATTTAATGAAACTAGTACTTAATAATCTCAAAACATAAGATGATAAAAAGATGAACACTAATGGGTTAAACAAAAACATTCTTTATATAATGCCACTGTGTGATGGGTTCCTGTATTGTATTTCAGCACAAACTACCTCAATTCTTTTGATATGCAAGTCATTTTATAGCCCTCTTCTATTTATGTGTGGATATCTGAATGAAGTAGTGTAGCCAGAAGAATCTCTATAATGATAGTTGCCTATATATATATATATGTGCTGCTCAAATAGTTTCCCTTTGGAAGGTCTCATTATTTTTGAACCTCAATTCTTTCTTCAAAGGAATGAAGCTTATGTAAAGAAGACTGTTATGAGGGTCCATCCATATATGATGAATAAAATTCAACAGATTAAGTTCAGCCTTAAAAGTCCCTCCTTCTCATCTTCTAAGTAAAGAACTTGCTTCCTACTTTATAATCATAGCTGCCAACTCTATTGGATTTTGCCAGTTTCTACTGGTTTAATTAAAATTCTCCTGGTTTTTGTACGTTTTAGAAAATTCCCTAAAATTGAGTAAGTTTCCTTAAAAAAAAATTCATATTGAAATAGAATTTTCGTACAGATTATTGATTCCTTGCTTGAATACATCATGAAGCAAACCTCATTTATAGAAATCAGTTCAAAACTTTTTTTATTCAGAACTCTCTTTTTAAATGAATTAAAAAAATCTTTTAACTATCTTTGATGAATTAAATGCCTATTAATATTCGAAATTAATAGTAAACATAATATCTAACATTTCAAGTATGTGTAATAACTTGGAAATATTGCAGTTTTTCTATTTTGGTGACTATAAAAATTCCCTATGTGTAAAATATTTAGTACACTATGCAACAATTATCATAGAGTTTATATATTATTTCTTAAAATCTACGGGATTTTTTCCTATTACGTGTTGACAGCTATGTATAATAAAAAGTAATCTAACTTTAGGATTAAATTCAAAGAAAAAATTTCAATTCAGTTTTAAAAAATTTTTTGTTACCATTTTCTTTTTTATGCTTTAATAATAATGTGCTCCTTTGTCAGCAAATCTTATTCCCGCCTTCTGTAATATTTAAGCGGTCCTAATTGAAATGGGAAACTTTGTGATAGGAATCATCATTTGCGGATGGCCCCTTAAAACATGAGATCATAATACATACAACATTTATTTAAGTTATGCTTTGAAACAAAACTTTGGCTGGGAATGACTTTTTTATATAGTGTAGTAATTTGTGTCAATATGTGTGTGATTGTTATAGATTGTATTTGTGGTGTTAAATAGTATTTTTCAATCTAAATTTTTCTAAAAAAGAAAATTGATTTTAATTTATTGCTGAATAATGCACATTACCTCATTAGGAATTTTAACCATCTGCTTTTTGAATTTCTGATCTTTTTGATGCAATTTATTTTGCAGTTTTTAAACTGGTTAGAATTGTTGGAAATTAAAATTTTAATTTAGTCATTTAAATATTTTAGTTTATTTGTAATTTTAATAATTTAGGGCATTTCTTTTAACCTCATTTGAGACTTGAAAATAAACTTTTCCTTGAACCTAATGCAATTAAACTTCTAGAGTTGTAAATTAAAACTTTTTCTTGAACCTAATACTTAAACGCAATTAAACTATAAATCGACCCATAAAATTCTTTTTCTTGAACTAATGTGTCCTAGAAAAAAACTTTTTTTTTAACCAAAGAGCTCATTTTCATGCAATTCCCTTCAGTACTTATTTAGGTTTAATAAAATTGTTATAGGTAAATAATGTAGCAATAACTTCCACTTGATCATGTTAAAAAGGTGTGTGATAATTAATTTATATTATTTTGAAAGTGGTTTTCTTCTTTATTGATTATTATTCCTTATTTTATTAAAGTGTGAATAATATGCTATTAAACGATAGATCGAAGTGCTTTATAACTGAAATTGTAATCATAATAAGATACCTCAGAAATAAAAATTTTAAGTATATTTCATGCCTGCTTTATTTCTTACATAGTTGAGTACTTACACTATTTTTTTTTTTTTTTTTTTACAAATTAATTTAGTGGCACCATCTGGGAAGGAAAAACTTGAATATTTTTAAATATGTTATATTTATAATAATTATTTTTATAATTTCTAGTGGTTAGAAACATAAGATTAAGGTAGGGTTTTCCTACCCTTTCATATTAACCTATAATTTTGAAATATCATGCTGGGTGGGACTTGGAATTAACAAGGAATTTTTTTTTTATACTGGAAAAAATCAGGGAAATTTGGACAAAAATGAGGGTTTTTTTCTTAATTGTACTAATTTTCTTAATTAAAATTAATTTACCATCTGTTATACCCACTTTTAGACGAAAAGTTGTCGCCAAACAGCTGAAATACCATCCACTTAGCAATACTTCGCTTGCATCATTGAACAAGAATTCCACTTGTAACTCTCTCCCATGGTTGCTCAAAGAACCTCCTTGGGAGATGATGCAGTTTATGAAAGTATTATTTTCTTTCCAGTACGTAGGCTGAATCCATTTATCGTTTTAGTATTTTTAACTTTTACGAAATTCTCCGAAAAGGAGTGGGTCATCATTTAATAACAATAGATTTTTTATTGCTCTCTTTTTCTTCTTATTTTTCCTCCTGGAAGCTTTTGTGCTCTCATCTAATGAAATCGATGAATTATTTTTTCTCAGCAAAGCCATCGCACATTCTCTTAACAGCAAATGTTTGTCAACACATCGTTACAGCTATTGCTCATTTTCTTGATTTCATTCAGTTCAGTCCACTCGGAAATACAGGAAATTTAAAAATAACAGTGAAATGCTGGGAATATTGATTTTTTTCTTTACAAACTGGGAAAATACAGGGAATTTTGTTTCTTATTTTTGTCCTTTAAAAATGGTGACCACTCAAAGCATCATCTATGGATGATATTTCAGCTATACTAATCTATTTCATTTGCATTATTTAAGTATGTTCAGCTATTTTTCTAGCCATTAAAACTAATCAATAAAGTTATCCCAATATAGCTCACAGTCATTGTTGTTTCCTCTTAAAGTATTGCGTATAATATGTAATGGGTAAACACGGGGAATTTTTTTTTCTCCAGATTTCAGTGGCAACT
Organism: Parasteatoda tepidariorum; assembly: GCF_982258835.1. Classification (NCBI taxonomy): domain Eukaryota; kingdom Metazoa; phylum Arthropoda; class Arachnida; order Araneae; family Theridiidae; genus Parasteatoda; species Parasteatoda tepidariorum. The sequence goes on from NC_141758.1 coordinate 120,573,717, forward strand.
CTGATTATGCAGAAATTTCAAAAGTGTAAAAATGTCTGAATAGTTGTAGAATTAAAATGTGTGCATAATTTAGGAGCTAAAGATAATTCATCCATTTACAGTACAGGAGGGGGAAGCAGACTGTCTCAAACCCTCTACTCATGGAGTGTTTATCTGCATTGGAAGTCAACACTTTTTTGGGATTAAATTTTTACCGTCAAAAATCTTAAAATCCATTTCAAAAAAAGTGGGCAGTTAAATGAATGAAAAATTGTATTCATGTGTAGAGGTATTTTTTTCTCGATACATTCGGCGTGGTTTTCGTAGCGATTTTAAAATGTGCTTATTTTCGATTTTTAAAAAGTGCACCATTTTCCCTTTTCGAAAACGAGATTTTTTTTCTTCACCATGTCGATTTTCCCCACGTATTGTGCAAAAGCGTGGTTTTCACGTTGTTCTATTTCGGCGCACCATTTTGTCAGAAACTAGTTATTTTATCGCGTAAAGTCTTTGCAAATTATTTTGTAAATGCATATAGTGCTTAAAAATATTTTTGATTGCTTAAAAGGTGCTTATATTTTGTTGAAAAATTTGGTTATGCACCCTGAGATGTTACGCTGATTTATAAACACAAAATTATTCAATTATAGTGTCTTTATAGTTATTTTTCTATTTTTGTGTATTTTAAAACCCAGAAGAGTTAAAAAATATAATTGTTTTTATTTTTTGGAATTCGTTATTCAGATGCATGTTCCAAATGTTTACCTTATTTAAAATATAAATCTCAAATGAAAATAGGCAATGAAATAATATCACCTTCACAAAAATTTCCTCAAAACATTTATAAAATCAAGGTGGTCACTCACCTGGAATAGCCACATAAATTGCTTGATGATCAAAGTAACAAATACCTTTCAGCCAAGTGAAAGTAGATGCTGTCTCACAGAGACGATCGTGCTCCGGAATCCGGAAGTTCCTGGAAATCCGAGGTCCAGACAGTTCGAGAAATCGTCGATCCCATTTATATATAAATATTCTTGTATATTTTATTTAAAAATATTAGAATTTATACATGGCACCTCTTTCATTTGTAAATATATTTTCTGGTAGAATAATAAATGTGATTGGAGATGAAAGTAAACTTATACATAATTATTCACTTAAATCATGCTGCGTGGGTTCGATCACCGCGTAGTTAATGGTGACGTTAAATCTGTCGAGTCACAAAGTCCTCCGTGTTCCCGTAACAAATCAATACCTCTGGGGGTCCAGGAGTTTCCTCGTCTTCCGGACGGGTCCGAAACGACGAGGCGACGGAGTTGAACCCGAGTCGTCGTGAACCCAAAATCGGGTCGGCCGTTCGACGACGGATAAAATTACGCTGCATTTAATTTATTTAGAATTTCATGTTTTGAAAATATCAATGATTTAAATTCAGAAAGACATAATTTTTTTTTGGAATGGGTCATAAATGATTTTACTAAAGAACTTTTCAGGATTTTTGACTCACACAATCACCCCCTTGTCTTATAAAAGAGAAGAACTGCTTCTCTTAGTGGGAGGGCTTTTGACATCTTCCCTCACACACTCCATTCATTGTACGAAATGTTATTATTGCACTTTCAAGTAATCTATTTGTTGAGCCTAACAATGCATAAATAATTTTGATGTCAGTAACATATTTATTCATAATTTATAGCACTGTCCAGTTCTTGAGTATCCTCATCATATCATTGCCAAAGAATGTTCATCTAAAGAAGGCTTCAGAATTGTATTTTACACTTGAATTGTGTGTCGTTTTCTCAAAATGTGTTCGTGAATTGAAATAAAATAATGATTTTGTGAAGAATTTTGTCATATTTTATAAATACACTAGTTCTAATTTTATGACTTCATTCTAGAAAAATGGTCTCATTATGGTGAAAGGATTATGTAAATGCATTCTGTACACTATAGAAGAGCAGTTATATTATTTGGAGAAAGGTCCTTGAGGGGGCAACAATCATTATAAGTGATTTTCATCACAGGAAAAACCTGGAAAGCACAGGATATTTAAAAATCACCTAAAATAAAAGGGAGAGAGCAGGGAATTTTGATTTTTTTTTTTCTTTAGAAACTTGGAAATTGCAGGGAGTTTTGTTTCGTATTTTTGTCTTTTCAAAAATAGTGACCACCCAAAGCGTCATCTATGGGATATTTAACCATGATATTTCAGCTATACTAAACTATTTACTATAGCATGATTTAAGTATGTTCAGCTGTTTTTCCAGCAATTCAAACTAATCAACATAGTTGGCTCACACGAGAGCACAGTCATTGTTGTTTCCTCTTAATATAGTGTGCATAATATGCACGGGGATTTGAGTGGCAACCCTGTCGCATATTTTAATTAACAAAGGTTCTTTTAAGCAGTCATTAGCATTTAATTTTACTGTTTTGTTGGTAAATATTTACTTCAAAATTAGAATTGTGTAAATGTTGCTGTCGTTCCAAAGATGATATTTCGGAAACTATTTTTCCTTTTACCATAAAGGGCTAAGAAATGTATGGGAGACATCTTAAATCATGAATAAACATAGAATATTAAAAAATCTTATTCACATATGATTATTTGCAAGAAGTAAAATGAAACTTTTTGTTTTGTTCTGCTCCGTACAGGTTTCCCATTGTAAAAACAATATATCCCACAAGCTTATATTTTATTTCATTATTATTTCTATGTTTTATTTTATAACCGTCATTGAACAGAATATCGAAAAACACATTAAAAAAATAATATAATTTAAAATAAACGGAAAAAAAATTTTTTTTTTGTGAAAGTGTCCGTTCCTGGGGTTTGAACCCAGGACCCCTCCCTCCAGCAACGAACGTGCTTGTCTGGTGGCCTACCATCCAGTCCGCGGTGATACGTGAAGCCTACCACAGTTTCGCTTCAAAAGCTCTCTCCTCTCATCTTCGCAATATACCTTTAGGGGCCCTCTCTGACCCCCCTAATTGGCCTATAAAAATTCTCTTCGGCTACCATGTTTGGACCATAGACCCCTACTTAGGGTCCGAGTTTAAAAATTATACCTTGATATTGAAGGGAGCTAGGGGGTCTCGAAATTTACTCGCGCATTTTATTTTTTTATTCTTTTTTTTTATTATTCCATTACGATTTCTTTGCTGGATTTCACGCACAGAAAATATCCCATGCATGCTAGAATATCCAAAATGTTACAAAAGAAATCGAAAAAGAGCAAATAAACTGATTTTCCTGGATTTTTTCAGTTTTTTCCAATAAAAATAAATTATTTCCTACATGCGGGACCCTCCAGAATATCGAAAAACTCATTAAAAAATAATATAATTTAAAATAAACAAAAAAAAAATTTTTTTTGAAAAAGTGTCCGTCCCTGGGATTCGAACCCAGGTCCCCTACTTCCAGCAGCGATCGTACTTGTCTGGTGGCCTACCACCCAGTTCACGGTGATACGGGAAGCCTACCACAGTTTCGCTTCAAAACCTCTCTCCTCTCATCTTCGCAATATACCTTTAGGGGCCCATTGAGACCCCCCTAATTGGCCCAAAAAACTTTTTTCTCGACAGCCATGTTTGGACTATAGTCCCCTACTTAGGGTCCGAGTTTGAAAATTATTCCTTGATATTAAAGGGAGCTAGGGGGTCTCGACATTTACTCGCGCCATTTTGCTTTTTTATTCTTTTTTTTTAATATTCCATTACGCTTTCGTTGCTGAATTTCACACACAGAAGACACCCCATACATGATAGAATGTCCAAAATGTTACAAAAGAAGTCGAAAAAGAACAAATAAACTGATTTTCCTGGATTTCTCCTGTTTTTTCCAATTTTCCGAATAAAAATAAATTATTTCCTACATGCGGGACCCTCCAGAATATCGAAAAGCACATTAAAAAAATAATATAATTTAAAATAAACAAAAACAAAAAAAAAGAAATTTTTTTGCAAAAGTGTCCGTATCTGGGATTCGAACTCAGGATCCCTCCCTCCAGCAGCGCACTTGCTTGTCTGGTAGCCTACCATCCAGTCGACGGTGATACTTGAATCCTACCACAGTTTCGCTTCAAAAGTTCTCTAATCTCATCTTCGCAATATACATTTAGGGGCAAACTGAGACTCCCCTAATTGGACTCTAAAAATTATCTTCAGTAGCCATGTTTTGATCATAAACCCCTACTTAGGGTCCGAGTTTGAAAATTATACCTTGATATTAAAGGGAGTTAGACGGACTTGAAATTTGAACCTTTTTCCCGCCATTTTTTTTTTTTTTTAATCCATTATATACGTTCTTTCATAAAGAAAGACACTTGATTTCTAACACTGAACACATTTTGCATGCTGAACTATCGTGAAAATATTGTAAAAGAAGTTTAAAAAAGTAATATATTAAAAATAAACTAATTTTCCGGCATTTTCCGAGTTTTTAAGCATTATTTGAAATTTCTCAAATAAAAAAAATTATTTTTATGTATAGGATTCTTTAATATATCGAAAAACACATTAAATAAATAATATAATGTAAAATAAGCAGAAGAAAAAAATATAAAAAATTTTAAAAATTCACCTCAGCCGAGAATCGAGCCCACACCCTATCGCTTATGGCGTAAGCCTCTAGCACGCGGTCTTAGCCGTTGAACCACGTTTATTCGGGGGTCGGGCTACTACATAGCTTCAAGTATCCTCTCCCGGATAGCAAAACAAAAGACTTAAGGGGCGTTTGCTGCCCCCCTATATGGTCTACAAATATTTTCCTTGGAAGGGGGGTTCGGCTCATAGAGGCCAACTTTTCGTCTGAATTTGAAAATTATAGCTTCATATTAAAGGGAGTTAGACAAACTTGAAATTAGAACCTTTTCCCCGTCATTTTACTTTATTTTTTAATCCATTATATACGTTCTTACACCAAGAAAGACACTTGATTTCTAACACAGAACACATTTCGCATGCTGAACTATAGTGAAAATATTGTAAAAGAAGTTTAAAAAAATAATATAATAAAAATAAACTAATTTTCCGGGATTTTTCGAGTTTGTTAGCATTATTTGAAATTTGCCGAATAAAAAAAATTATTTTTTGTATAGGACTCTTTAATATATCGAAAAACCCATTAGATAAATAATATAATGTAAAAAAAAAAGGACTAACCGGGAGGAGGTGTTTTAAACTAAATATTCGCGGGCCTGGCTTGTGAAGTGTGGCGCAGTTGGTAAAGCTGTGTGGCAAGGTAGATTTGTTGTTCCGGATACCCTGGGTTCGAAACCCTGCGAGGGTCAACTTTCGAATTATTTTAATTTTTTTTATATTTTGTTTTAATATATTTTTCGATATTTTAACGTGAATTAAGTGTTCTGTACATAAAAATATATTTTTTTTTGTTGGGAAATAGCGAATAATAGCTAATAAGCGGATAAATTTCGGATAATTTTTTACTTTTTTATTTATTTTACTTTATGTTATTTTTTAAACTTCTTTTTCAATATTTAAAAGCGAATAAAGTGTGCTACACGTAAAAAGAATTGTTTTTTCTTTGTTATAGAGCGAATAATGGCTGGAAAAGAGACAGAAGTCGTATCAGGTGGCACGCACACATCACACCCCGTAACTCCCTATAATATTAATCTATAAATTTTAAATTCGGCCCGAAATTAGAGTTTAATGTAAGGAACAATTGTATTGAAGGAATTTTTTATGGACCTATTAGTGGGAACATAATGGGCCAAAATAAGTATTGTTGACTAACCGGGAGGAGGTGTTTTAAGCTTAATATTCGCACACCTGGCGTGTGAAGCGTGGCGCAGTTGGTAAAGCTGTGTGGCAAGGTAGATTTGTAGTCTCGAAAACCCTGGGTTCGAAGCCCTGCGAAGGTCGACTTTCAAATATTTTTAATTTTTTTTATATTTTGTTTTAATATATTTTTCGTTTAACGTGAATTAAGTGTTCTGTATATAAAAATATTTTTTTTTGTTGGGAAATAGCGAATAATTGCTAATAAGCGGATAAATTTCGGATAATTTTTATTTTTTTATTTATTTTACTTTATGTTATTTTTTAAACTTCTTTTTCAATATTTAAAAGCGAATAAAGTGTGCTACACGTAAAAAGAATTGTTTTTTCTTTGTTATAGAGCGAATAATGGCTGGAAAAGAGACAGAAGTCGTATCAGGTGGCACGCACACATCACACCCCGTAACTCCCTATAAGATTAATCTATAAATTTTAAATTCGGCCCGAAATTAGAGTTTAATGTAAGAAACAATTGTATTGAAGGAATTTTTTATGGACCTATTTGTGGGAACACAATGGGCCAAAATAAGTTTTGTTGACTAATCGGGAGGAGGTGTTTTAAGCTTAATATTCGCAGAACTAACATGTGAAGCGTGGCGCAGTTGGTGAAGCTGTGTGGCAAGGTAGATTTGTAGTCTTGGAAACCCCGGCTTCGAACCCCTGCGAAGGTCGACTTTTAAATATTTCTAATTTTTTTTATATTTTGTTTTAATATATTTTTCGATATTTTAACGTGAATTAAGTGTTCTGTATATAAAAATATCTTTTTTTTTTGTTGGGAAATAGCGAATAATAGCTAATACGCAGATAAATTTCGGGTAATTTTTACTTTTTTATTTATTTTACTTTAAGTTATTTTTTAAACTTCTTTTTCAATATTTTAAAGTGAATAAAGTGTGCTACAAGTAAAAAGAATTGTTTTTTCTTTGTCAAGGAGAGAATAATGGCTGAATAAGAGACAAAATTCGTATCAGGAGGCACGCACACGTCGCACCCCGTAACTCCTTATAATATTAACCTATAAATTTTAAATTCGGCCCGAAATTAGAGTTTAATGTAAGGAACAATTGTATTGAAGGAATTTTTTATGGACCTATTAGTGGGAACACAATGGGCCAAAATAAGTTTTGTTGACTAACCGGGAGGAGGTGTTTTAAGCTTAATATTCGCAGACCTGGCGTGTGAAGCGTGGCTCAGTTGCTAAAACTGTGTGGCAAGGTAGATTTGTAGTCTTGGAAGCCCCGGGTTCGAACCCCTGCGAAGGTCGACTTTCAAATATTTTTAATTTTTTTTATATTTTGTTTTAATATATTTTTCGATATTTTAACGTGAATTAAGTGTTCTGTATATAAAAATATATTTTTTTTTTGTTGGGAAATAGCGAATAATAGCTAATAAGCGGATAAATTTCGGATAATTTTTATTTTTTTATTTATTTTACTTTATGTTATTTTTTAAACTTCTTTTTCAATATTTAAAAGCGAATAAAGTGTGCTACACGTAAAAGGAATTTTTTTTTCTTTCTTATAGAGCGAATAATGGCTGGAAAAGAGACGGAAGTCGTATCAGGTGGCACGCACACATCACACCCCGTAACTCCCTATAATATTAATCTATAAATTTTAAATTCGGCCCGAAATTAGAGTTTAATGTAAGGAACAATTGTATTGAAGGAATTTTTTATGGACCTGTTAGTGGGAACATAATGGGCCAAAATAAGTATTGTTGACTAACCGGGAGGAGGTGTTTTAAGCTTAATATTCGCACACTTCGCGTGTGAAGCGTGGCGCAGTTGGTAAAGCTGTGTGTCAAGGTAGATTTGTAGTCTCGGAAACCCTGGGTTCGAAGCCCTGCGAAGGTCGACTTTCAAATATATTTAATTTTTTTTATATTTTGTTTTAATATATTTTTCGATATTTTAACGTGAATTAAGTGTTCTGTATATAAAAATATATTTTTTTTTTGTTGGGAAACAGCGAATAATAGCTAATAAGCGGATAAATTTCGGATAATTTTTACTTCTTTATTTATTTTACTTTATGTTATTTTTTAAACTTCTTTTTCAATATTTAAAAGCGAATAAAGTGTGCTACACGTAAAAAGAATTGTTTTTTCTTTGTTATAGAGCGAATAATGGCTGGAAAAGAGACAGAAGTCGTATCAGGTAGCACGCACACATCACACCCCGTAACTCCCTATAATATTAATCTATAAATTTCAAATTCGGCCCGAAATTAGAATTAAATGTAAGGAACAATTGTATTGAAGGAATTTTTTATGGACCTATTAGTGGGAACACAATGGGCCAAAATAAGTTTTGTTGACTAACCGGGAGGAGGTGTTTTAAGCTTAATATTCGCAGAACTAACATGTGAAGCGTGGCGCAGTTGGTGAAGCTGTGTGGCAAGGTAGATTTGTAGTCTTGGAAACCCCGGGTTCGAACCACTGCGAAGGTCGACTTTCAAATATTTTTAATTTTTTTTATATTTTGTTTTAATATATTTTTCGATATTTTAACGTGAATTAAGTGTTCTGTATATAAAAATATATATTTTTTTTGTTGGGAAATAGCGAATAATAGCTAATAAGCGGATAAATTTCGGATAATTTTTATTTTTTTATTTATTTTACTTTATGTTATTTTTTAAACTTCTTTTTCAATATTTAAAAGCGAATAAAGTGTGCTACACGTAAAAGGAATTGTTTTTTCTTTGTTATAGAGCGAATAATGGCTGGAAAAGAGACAGAAGTCGTATCAGGTGGCACGCACACATCACACCCCGTAACTCCCTATAATATTAATCTATAAATTTTAAATTCGGCACGAAATTAGAGTTTAATGTATGAAACAATTTTATTGAAGGAATTTTTTATGGACCTATTAGTGGGAACATAATGGGCCAAAATAAGTTTTGTTGACTAACCGGGAGGAGGTGTTTTAAGCTTAATATTCGCAGACCTGGCGTGTGAAGCGTGGCTCAGTTGGTAAAGCTGTGAGGCAAGGTAGATTTGTAGTCTCGGAAACCCTGGGTTCGAAGCCCTGCGAAGGTCGACTTTCAAATATATTTAATTTTTTTTATATTTTGTTTTAATATATTTTTCGATATTTTAACGTGAATTAAGTGTTCTGTATATAAAAATATCTTTTTTTTTTGTTGGGAAATAGCGAATTATAGCTAATAAGCGGATAAATTTCGGGTAATTTTTACTTTTTTATTTATTTTGCTTTATGTTATTTTGTAAACTTCTTTTTCAATATTTTAAAGTGAATAAAGTGTGCTACACGTAAAAAGAATTGTTTTTTCTTTGTCAAAGAGCGAATAATGGCTGAAAAAGAGACAAAAGTCGTATCAGGAGGCACGCACACGTCACACCCCGTAACTCCTTATAATATTAACCTATAAATTTTAAATTCGGCCCGAAATTAGAGTTTAATGTAACAATTGTATTGAAGGAATTTTTTATGGACCTAATAGTGGGAACACAATGGGCCAAAATAAGTTTTGTTGACTAACCGGGAGGAGGAGTTTTAAGCTTAATATTCGAAGACCTGGCGTGTGAAGCGTGGCTCAGTTGGTAAAGCTGTGTGGCAAGGTAGATTTGTAGTCTCGGAAACCCTGGGTTCGAAGCGCTGCGAAGGTCGACTTTCAAATATATTTAATTTTTTTTATATTTTGTTTTAATATATTTTTCGATATTTTAACGTGAATTAAGTGTTCTGTATATAAAAATATATTTCTTTTTTGTTGGGAAACAGCGAATAATAGCTAATAAGCAAATAAATTTCGGATAATTTTTACTTTTTTATTTATTTTACTTTATGTTATTTTTTAAACTTCTTTTTCAATATTTTAAAGTGAATAAAGTGTGCTACACGTAAAAAGAATTGTTTTTTCTTTGTCAAAGAGCGAATAATGGCTGAAAAAGAGACAAAAGTCGTATCAGGAGGCACGCACACGTCGCACCCCGTAACTCCTTATAATATTAACCTATAAATTTTAAATTCGGCCCGAAATTAGAGTTTAATGTAAGGAACAATTGTATTGAAGGAATTTTTTATGGACCTATTAGTGGGAACATAATGGGCCAAAATAAGTTTTGTTGACTAACCGGGAGGTGTTTTAAGCTTAATATTCGTAGAACTAACATGTGAAGCGTGGCGCAGTTGGTAAAGCTGTGTGGCAAGGTAGATTTGTAGTCTCGGAAACCCTGGGTTCGAAGCGCTGCGAAGGTCGACTTTCAAATATATTTAATTTTTTTTATATTTTGTTTTAATATATTTTTCGATATTTTAACTTGAATTAAGTGTTCTGTATATAAAAATATATTTTTTTTTGTTGGGAAACAGCGAATAATAGCTAATAAGCGGATAAATTTCGGATAATTTTTACTTTTTTATTTATTTTACTTTATGTTATTTTTTAAACTTCTTTTTCAATATTTTAAAGTGAATAAAGTGTGCTACACGTAAAAAGAATTGTTTTTTCTTTGTCAAAGAGCGAATAATGGCTGAAAAAGAGACAAAAGTTGTATCAGGAGGCACGCACACGTCGCACCCCGTAACTCCTTATAATATTACCCTTTAAATTTTTAATTCGGCCCGAAATTAGAGATTAATGTAAGGAACAATTGTATTGAAGGAATTTTTTATGGACCTATTAGTGGGAACACAATGGGCCAAAATAAGTTTTGTTGACTAACCGGGAGGAGGTGTTTTAAGCTTAATATTCGCAGAACTAACATGTGAAGCGTGGCGCAGTTGGTGAAGCTGTGTGGCAAGGTAGATTTGTAGTCTTGGAAACCCCGGCTTCGAACCCCTGCGAAGGTCGACTTTTAAATAATTCTAATTTTTTTTATATTTTGTTTTAATATATTTTTCGATATTTTAACGTGAATTAAGTGTTCTGTATGAAAAAATATCTTTTTTTTTTGTTGGGAAATAGCGAATAATAGCTAATACGCGGATAAATTTCGGGTAATTTTTACTTTTTTATTTATTTTACTTTAAGTTATTTTTTAAACTTCTTTTTCAATATTTTAAAGTGAATAAAGTGTGCTACAAGTAAAAAGAATTGTTTTTTCTTTGTCAAGGAGCGAATAATGGCTGAAAAAGAGACAAAATTCGTATCAGGAGGCACGCACACGTCGCACCCCGTAACTCCTTATAATATTAACCTATAAATTTTAATTTCGGCCCGAAATTAGAGTTTAATGTAAGGAACAATTGTATTGAAGGAATTTTTTATGGACCTATTAGTGGGAACATAATGGGCCAAAATAAGTTTTGTTGACTAACCGGGAGGTGTTTTAAGCTTAATGTTCGTAGAACTAACATGTGAAGCGTGGCGCAGTTGGTAAAGCTGTGTGGCAAGGTAGATTTGTAGTCTCGGAAACCCTGGGTTCGAAGCGCTGCGAAGGTCGACTTTCAAATATATTTAATTTTTTTTATATTTTGTTTTAATATATTTTTCGATATTTTAACTTGAATTAAGTGTTCTGTATATAAAAATATATTTTTTTTTGTTGGGAAACAGCGAATAATAGCTAATAAGCGGATAAATTTCGGATAATTTTTACTTTTTTATTTATTTTACTTTATGTTATTTTTTAAACTTCTTTTTCAATATTTTAAAGTGAATAAAGTGTGCTACACGTAAAAAGAATTGTTTTTTCTTTGTCAAAGAGCGAATAATGGCTGAAAAAGAGACAAAAGTTGTATCAGGAGGCACGCACACGTCGCACCCCGTAACTCCTTATAATATTACCCTTTAAATTTTAAATTCGGCCCGAAATTAGAGTTTAATGTAAGAAACAATTGTATTGAAGGAATTTTTTATGGACCTATTAGTGGGAACATAATGGGCCAAAATAAGTTTTGTTGACTAACCGGGAGGAGGTGTTTTAAGCTTAAAATTCGCAGACCTGGCGTGTGAAGCGTGGCTCAGTTGGTAAAGCTGTGTGGCAAGGTAGATTTGTAGTCTCGGAAACCCTGGGTTCGAAGCCCTGCGAAGGTCGACTTTCAAATATATTTAATTTTTTTTATATTTTGTTTTAATTTATTTTTCGATATTTTAACGTGAATTAAGTGTTCTGTATATAAAAATATCTTTTTTTTTGTTGGGAAATAGCGAATTATAGCTAATAAGCGGATAAATTTCGGGTAATTTTTACTTTTTTATTTATTTTACTTTATGTTATTTTTTAAACTTCTCTTTCAATATTTTAAAGTGAATAAAGTGTGCTACACGTAAAAGGAATTTTTTTTTCTTTCTTATAGAGCGAATAATGGCTGGAAAAGAGACAGAAGTCGTTTCAGGTGGCACGCACACATCACACCCCGTAACTCCCTATAATATTAATCTATAAATTTTAAATTCGGCCCGAAATTAGAGTTTAATGTAAGGAACAATTGTATTGAAGGAATTTTTTATGGACCTATTAGTGGGAACATAATGGGCCAAAATAAGTATTGTTGACTAACCGGGAGGAGGTGTTTTAAGCTTAATATTCGCACACTTCGCGTGTGAAGCGTGGCGCAGTTGGTAAAGCTGTGTGTCAAGGTAGATTTGTAGTCTCGGAATCCCTGGGTTCGAAGCCCTGCGAAGGTCGACTTTCAAATGTTATTAATTTTTTTTACATTTTGTTTAATATATTTTTCGATATTTTAACGTGAATTAAGTGTTCTGTATATAAAAATATATATTTTTTTTTGTTGGGAAATAGCGAATAATAGCTAATAAGCGGATAAATTTCGGATAATTTTTACTTTTTTATTTATTTTACTTTATGTTATTTTTTAAACTTCTTTTTCAATATTTTAAAGTGAATAAAGTGTGCTACACGTAAAAGGAATTTTTTTTTCTTTCTTATAGAGCGAATAATGGCTGGAAAAGAGACAGAAGTCGTATTAGGTGGCACGCACACATCACACCCCGTAACTCCCTATAATATTAATCTATAAATTTTAAATTCGGCCCGAAATTAGAGTTTAATGTAAGGAACAATTGTATTGAAGGAATTTTTTATGGACCTATTAGTGGGAACATAATGGGCCAAAATAAGTTTTGTTGACTAACCGGGAGGAGGTGTTTTAAGCTTAATATTCGCAGAACTAACATGTGAAGCGTGGCGCAGTTGGTAAAGCTGTGTGGCAAGGTAGAATTGTTGGCTTGGAAACCCCGGGTTCGAACCCCTGCGAAGGTCGACTTTCAAACATTTTTAATTTTTTTTATATTTTGTTTTAATATATTTTTCGATATTTTAACGTAAATTAAGTGTTTTGTATATAAAAATATATTCTTTTTTGGTGGGAAATAGCGAATAATAGCTAATAAGCGTATAAATTTCGGATAATTTTTACTTTTTTATTTATTTTACTTTATGTTATTTTTTAAACTTCCTTTTCAATATTTAAAAGCGAATAAAGTGTGCTACACGTAAAAAGAATTGTTTTTTCTTTGTTATAGAGCGAATAATGGCTGGAAAAGAGACAAAAGTCGTATCAGGGGCACGCACACATCACACCCCGTAACTCCCTATAATATTAATCTATAAATTTTAAATTCGGCCCGAAATTAGAGTTTAATGTAAGGAACAATTGTATTGAAGGAATTTTTTATGGACCTATTAGTGGGAACACAATGGGCCAAAATAAGTTTTGTTGACTAACCGGGAGGAGGTGTTTTAAGCTTAAAATTCGCAGACCTGGCGTGTGAAGCGTGGCTCAGTTGGTAAAGCTGTGTGGCAAGGTAGATTTGTAGTCTCGGAAACCCTGGGTTCGAAGCCCTGCGAAGGTCGACTTTCAAATATTTTTAATTTTTTTTTATATTTTGTTTTAATATATTTTTCGTTATTTTAACGTGAATTAAGTGTTTTGTATATAAAAATATATTTTTTTTTGTTGGGAAACAGCGAATAATAGCTAATAAGCGGATAAATTTCGGATAATTTTTACTTCTTTATTTATTTTACTTTATGTTATTTTTCAAACTTCTTTTTCAATATTTAAAAGCGAATAAAGTGTGCTACACGTAAAAAGAATTGTTTTTTCTTTGTTATAGAGCGAATAATGGCTGGAAAAGAGACAGAAGTCGTATCAGGTGGCACGCACACATCACACCCCGTAACTCCCTATAATATTAATCTATAAATTTCAAATTCGGCCCGAAATTAGAATTAAACGTAAGGAACAATTGTATTGAAGGAATTTTTTATGGACCTATTAGTGGGAACACAATGGGCCAAAATAAGTTTTGTTGACTAACCGGGAGGAGGTGTTTTAAGCTTAATATTGGCAGAACTAACATGTGAAGCGTGGCGCAGCTGGTGAAGCTGTGTGGCAAGGTAGATTTGTAGTCTTGGAAACCCCGGGTTCGAACCACTGCGAAGGTCGACTTTCAAATATTTTTAATTTTTTTTATATTTTGTTTTAATATATTTTTCGATATTTTAACGTGAATTAAGTGTTCTGTATATAAAAATATATATTTTTTTTTGTTGGGAAATAGCGAATAATAGCTAATAAGCGGATAAATTTCGGATAATTTTTACTTTTTTATTTATTTTACTTTATGTTATTTTTTAAACTTCTTTTTCAATATTTTAAAGTGAATAAAGTGTGCTACACGTAAAAGGAATTTTTTTTTCTTTCTTATAGAGCGAATAATGGCTGGAAAAGAGACAGAAGTCGTATTAGGTGGCACGCACACATCACACCCCGTAACTCCCTATAATATTAATCTATAAATTTTAAATTCGGCCCGAAATTAGAGTTTAATGTAAGGAACAATTGTATTGAAGGAATTTTTTATGGACCTATTAGTGGGAACATAATGGGCCAAAATAAGTTTTGTTGACTAACCGGGAGGAGGTGTTTTAAGCTTAATATTCGCAGAACTAACATGTGAAGCGTGGCGCAGTTGGTAAAGCTGTGTGGCAAGGTAGAATTGTAGTCTTGGAAACCCCGGGTTCGAACCCCTGCGAAGGTCGACTTTCAAACATTTTTAATTTTTTTTATATTTTGTTTTAATATATTTTTCGATATTTTAACGTAAATTAAGTGTTTTGTATATAAAAATATATTCTTTTTTGGTGGGAAATAGCGAATAATAGCTAATAAGCGTATAAATTTCGGATAATTTTTACTTTTTTATTTATTTTACTTTATGTTATTTTTTAAACTTCTTTTTCAATATTTAAAAGCGAATAAAGTGTGCTACACGTAAAAAGAATTGTTTTTTCTTTGTTATAGAGCGAATAATGGCTGGAAAAGAGACAAAAGTCGTATCAGGGGCACGCACACATCACACCCCGTAACTCCCTATAATATTAATCTATAAATTTTAAATTCGGCCCGAAATTAGAGTTTAATGTAAGGAACAATTGTATTGAAGGAATTTTTTATGGACCTATTAGTGGGAACACAATGGGCCAAAATAAGTTTTGTTGACTAACCGGGAGGAGGTGTTTTAAGCTTAAAATTCGCAGACCTGGCGTGTGAAGCGTGGCTCAGTTGGTAAAGCTGTGTGGCAAGGTAGATTTGTAGTCTCGGAAACCCTGGGTTCGAAGCCCTGCGAAGGTCGACTTTCAAATATATTTAATTTTTTTTATATTTTGTTTTAATATATTTTTCGATATTTTAACGTGAATTAAGTGTTCTGTATATAAAAATATCTTTTTTTTTGTTGGGAAATAGCGAATTATAGCTAATAAGCGGATAAATTTCGGGTAATTTTTACTTTTTTATTTATTTTACTTTATGTTATTTTTTAAACTTCTTTTTCAATATTTTAAAGTGAATAAAGTGTGCTACACGTAAAAGGAATTTTTTTTTCTTTCTTATAGAGCGAATAATGGCTGGAAAAGAGACAGAAGTCGTTTCAGGTGGCACGCACACATCACACCCCGTAACTCCCTATAATATTAATCTATAAATTTTAAATTCGGCCCGAAATTAGAGTTTAATGTAAGGAACAATTGTATTGAAGGAATTTTTTATGGACCTATTAGTGGGAACATAATGGGCCAAAATAAGTATTGTTGACTAACCGGGAGGAGGTGTTTTAAGCTTAATATTCGCACACTTCGCGTGTGAAGCGTGGCGCAGTTGGTAAAGCTGTGTGTCAAGGTAGATTTGTAGTCTCGGAATCCCTGGGTTCGAAGCCCTGCGAAGGTCGACTTTCAAATGTTATTAATTTTTTTTACATTTTGTTTAATATATTTTTCGATATTTTAACGTGAATTAAGTGTTCTGTATATAAAAATATATATTTTTTTTGTTGGGAAACAGCGAATAATAGCTAATAAGCGGATAAATTTCGGATAATTTTTACATTTTTATTTATTTTAATTCATGTTATTTTTTAAACTTCTTTTTCAATATTTTAAAGTGAATAAAGTGTGCTACACGTAAAAAGAGTTGTTTTTTCTTTGTTAAAGAGCGAATAATGACTGAAAAAGAGACAAAAGTCGTATCAGGCGGCACGCAGAGGTCGCACCCCTCAACTCCCTATTATATTAACATATAAATTTTAAATTCGGCCCGAAATTAGAATTAAATGTAAGGAACAATTGTATTGAAGGAATTTTTTATGGACCTATTAGTGGGAACACAATGGGCCAAAATAAGTTTTGTTGACTAACCGGGAGGAAGTGTTTTAAGCTTAATATTCGCAGAACTAACAAGTGAAGCGTGGCGCGGTTGGTAAAGCTGTGTGGCAAGGTAGATTTGTAGTCTTGGAAACCCCGGGTTCGAACCCCTGCGAAGGTCGACTTTCAAATATTTTTAATTTTTTTTTATATTTTGTTTTAATATATTTTTCGATATTTTAACGTGAATTAAGTGTTCTGTATATAAAAATATTTTTTTTTTGTTGGGAAACAGCGAATAATAGCTAATAAGCGGATAAATTTCGGATAATTTTTACTTCTTTATTTATTTTACTTTATGTTATTTTTCAAACTTCTTTTTCAATATTTAAAAGCGAATAAAGTGTGCTACACGTAAAAAGAATTGTTTTTTCTTTGTTATAGAGCGAATAATGGCTGGAAAAGAGACAGAAGTCGTATCAGGTGGCACGCACACATCACACCCCGTAACTCCCTATAATATTAATCTATAAATTTCAAATTCGGCCCGAAATTAGAATTAAACGTAAGGAACAATTGTATTGAAGGAATTTTTTATGGACCTATTAGTGGGAACACAATGGGCCAAAATAAGTTTTGTTGACTAACCGGGAGGAGGTGTTTTAAGCTTAATATTGGCAGAACTAACATGTGAAGCGTGGCGCAGCTGGTGAAGCTGTGTGGCAAGGTAGATTTGTAGTCTTGGAAACCCCGGGTTCGAACCACTGCGAAGGTCGACTTTCAAATATTTTTAATTTTTTTTATATTTTGTTTTAATATATTTTTCGATATTTTAACGTGAATTAAGTGTTCTGTATATAAAAATATATATTTTTTTTTGTTGGGAAATAGCGAATAATAGCTAATAAGCGGATAAATTTCGGATAATTTTTACTTTTTTATTTATTTTACTTTATGTTATTTTTTAAACTTCTTTTTCAATATTTTAAAGTGAATAAAGTGTGCTACACGTAAAAGGAATTTTTTTTTCTTTCTTATAGAGCGAATAATGGCTGGAAAAGAGACAGAAGTCGTATTAGGTGGCACGCACACATCACACCCCGTAACTCCCTATAATATTAATCTATAAATTTTAAATTCGGCCCGAAATTAGAGTTTAATGTAAGGAACAATTGTATTGAAGGAATTTTTTATGGACCTATTAGTGGGAACATAATGGGCCAAAATAAGTTTTGTTGACTAACCGGGAGGAGGTGTTTTAAGCTTAATATTCGCAGAACTAACATGTGAAGCGTGGCGCAGTTGGTAAAGCTGTGTGGCAAGGTAGAATTGTAGTCTTGGAAACCCCGGGTTCGAACCCCTGCGAAGGTCGACTTTCAAACATTTTTAATTTTTTTTATATTTTGTTTTAATATATTTTTCGATATTTTAACGTAAATTAAGTGTTTTGTATATAAAAATATATTCTTTTTTGGTGGGAAATAGCGAATAATAGCTAATAAGCGTATAAATTTCGGATAATTTTTACTTTTTTATTTATTTTACTTTATGTTATTTTTTAAACTTCTTTTTCAATATTTAAAAGCGAATAAAGTGTGCTACACGTAAAAAGAATTGTTTTTTCTTTGTTATAGAGCGAATAATGGCTGGAAAAGAGACAAAAGTCGTATCAGGGGCACGCACACATCACACCCCGTAACTCCCTATAATATTAATCTATAAATTTTAAATTCGGCTCGAAATTAGAGTTTAATGTAAGGAACAATTGTATTGAAGGAATTTTTTATGGACCTATTAGTGGGAACACAATGGGCCAAAATAAGTTTTGTTGACTAACCGGGAGGAGGTGTTTTAAGCTTAATATTCGAAGAACTAACATGTGAAGCGTGGTGCAGTTGGTAAAGCTGTGTGGCAAGGTAGATTTGTAGTCTCGGAAACCCTGGGTTCGAAGCGCTGCGAAGGTCGACTTTCAGATATATTTAATTTTTTTTATATTTTGTTTTAATATATTTTTCGATATTTTAACTTGAATTAAGTGTTCTGTATATAAAAATATATTTTTTTTTTGTTGGGAAACAGCGAATAATAGCTAATAAGCGGATAAATTTCGGATAATTTTTACTTTTTTATTTATTTTTCTTTATGTTATTTTTTAAACTTCTTTTTCAATATTTTAAAGTGAATAAAGTGTGCTACACGTAAAAAGAATTGTTTTTTCTTTGTCAAAGAGCGAATAATGGCTGAAAAAGAGACAAAAGTCGTATCAGGAGGCACGCACACGTCGCACCCCGTAACTCCTTATAATATTAACCTATAAATTTTAAATTCGGCCCGAAATTAGAGTTTAATGTAAGGAACAATTGTATTGAAGGAATTTTTTATGGACCTATTAGTGGGAACACAATGGGCCAAAATAAGTTTTGTTAACTAACCGGGAGGAGGTGTTTTAAGCTTAATTTCGAAGACCTTTCGTGTGAAGCGTGGTGCAGTTGGTAAAGCTGTGTGTCAAGGTAGATTTGTAGTCTCGGAAACCCTGGGTTCGAAGCCCTGCGAAGGTCGACTTTCAAATGTTATTAATTTTTTTTACATTTTGTTTTAATATATTTTTCGATATTTTAACGTGAATTAAGTGTTCTGTATATAAAAATATATATTTTTTTGTTGGGAAACAGCGAATAATAGCTAATAAGCGGATAAATTTCGGATAATTTTTACTTTTTTATTTATTTTACTTTATGTTATTTTTTAAACTTCTTTTTCAATATTTTAAAGTGAATAAAGTGTGCTACACGTAAAAAGAATTGTTTTTTCTTTGTTAGAGAGCGAATAATGGCTGAAAAAGAGACAAATGTCGTATCAGGAGGCACGCACACGTCGCACCCCGCACTCTATAATATTAACCTATAAATTTTAAATTCGGCCCGAAATTAGAGTTTAATGTAAGGAACAATTGTATTGAAGGAATTTTTTATGGACCTATTAGTGGGAACACAATGGGCCAAAATAAGTTTTGTTGACTAACCGGGAGGAGGTATTTTAAGCTTTATATTCGCAGGCCTGGCATGTGAAGCGTGGCGCAGTTGGTAAAGCTGTGTGGTAAGGTAGATTTGTAGTCTCGGAAACCCTGGGTTCTAAGCCCTGCGAGGGTCGACTTTCAAATTTTTTTAATATTTTGTTTTAATATATTTTTCGATATTTTAACGTGAATTAAGTGTTCTGTATATAAAAATATCTTTTTTTTAGTTGGAAAATAGCGAATAAGCGGATAAATTTCAGATAATTTTTACTTATTTATTTATTTTACTATAAATATAACCTATAAATTTTAAATTCGACCCGAAATTAGAGTTTAATGCAGGGCTCGAAGATAGTCAGAAATTTTACCCGTCCCAGAGGACGGCTTATCCAACAATGTATCCGTCCTCCTTTGAAACTAACCTGTAGCTTCTAATTAAATAAAAATATATTTTTCGCTTATTTATTACAACCATTTATATAAATTGCACAATGAATTAGTAGTTACTAGGATTACAAATACTAGGTTACTAATAGTAAAACCTAGTATTTATTTTATGAAATAATTTCTTTCTTTTATGAAATAATTTAAATGACAAAGGTCAAGTTATCATGAATGTCAATTTATCCGAGGATACTTCGCTTTTTAAATGAAACAAATATGACGTTTGCCAGTTCCACAATCAAGCCAATAATTTACAGAGGTTTCTGCACTGAAATCTGAAAGGGGTTTTCCATTTAGGTGGATGTTCATAATTGCGTTTAACGCTTCTTGTTTAAGATCAGTACGTAATGTGTTTTTTTGTAAGCTCATTGCTGAAAAGCCTCAGCGGTATTTGCAAATTTTTAACCTCTCCAAGGTTTTCAACCATGCTCTTTAATTTAAGTGAAATATCTTTTTATTGCGGACATAAACTTCACTTGTATTAAAACACACTTAATGACTAGACTAGGGTGCACAACCTGCGGCCCGCGAGAGCTTCTAAACACAATAAAAAAAAATTTTAAAAATGGCAATTTTTAATCGCACTTTTAAGTCATCACGTTTTGACACAATCAATTTTAACAGATTCTTTAGTAAATGTACGTTTAACGCGCTTTCTTGAAGCCGAATTTATCGTAAATATAAATGATTTTTTTTAAACAGAAATTTCCGCTTTTCTACGCGATTTTGAAAATTCCGAATTTTTATTACAACGCGAGTTTCAGATCGCAAATTTAAATAATCACTTTTTGTGCACTTTATTTGTGACGATTTCATCTTAAATCTAAGTGATTTTTTATCTTTTTTTTTTGCAATTGTTTCTTTTTTTTCAAAAATTTTTCTCGGCAGTTATTGCTATGCGTTCCCACATATTATAAAAAATTCCAATTATTCTGTTACGACATGCGAATTTTAAATCATGCATTTAACGCGCTTTATTCGTGCTGAGTTCAGTATAAATATATTTTTTCCTAATTATTTCTATACTTTTGCTCGTGATTTTGACGATCCCGTTATTTAATTATGTTATTACGACACGTGATTGTTAATCACGCAATTAAATAATCACTTTTTGATACGGTATTACGGTACAGTTTTATCGTAAATCCTAGTTATTTTTCCTTCGTTTTTATTTCCGCAACGAATATGATTTGGTCGAATGTGGTAATGAATTGTGATTTGATCAAAAACCAAATATTCATCAAAAAAAAAGAAGAAAAAATCTATTGAACGCCGTACACTTGGGGCAAAATAGCAAAATCTTTTAGCAGTATAGCAAGACTGAAACTAAAATTTCAATGCTCAGAATAATATTTCCTGAAAAAATGTATTCATAAATTAATTCTAAAAAATAAGGCCAATCAAGAACGTTTTTGAAAATGTCGAAAAGCGAAACAGAGAACATAAAAATCAATCTTAATTTTTGAAATTTTTTTTTAAAGCTGAATATCTCAGTTTTTCAATTACCAGAAAAAGCCAAGAAAAAAGAATTAAGTCAACAGAAATGCTATTAAAAATTACTGTGTTATAATGAAAACGTCTAAAAAAAGTTTTTTTTTTATTTAAAGTAAATAAAAAGATAGAAAAAATGTTCTTGGTTTTTTAAGTGAAAATCTTATGCCGAAAATCTCAATTTAAATTTTTCTCATTGCCATAATTTTAGAAGAAAAAAAATTGCTATAAGATAAATTTTATTTGTAACTTTATTTTTAAAAAAAATGCTGAGTCATAATAAAAATGCTTAAAAAAAGAAAAACAGAAAAAACAAATTTTTCTTAGTTCCTGAAACAAAATTTAATACTGAAAATCACACTTTTCTATGTTACTGGTCATTTATATTACAGAACAGGGAAAGAGTGATAATAAATTAATAGTATGAGACGTTCGGTTAAAATGCTGGGTTATAATAAAAAACTGCAAAAAATGGATCCTTTTCAATTCTCAAAGTATCGAAAAAGTGACAAAATTGACTTGTCTGATTATAATTTTTTAAAAAAAAGTAATATCTATAAAAATTAAAAAATAAGAAAAACTTAGAAAAATACATTTCTAAAAAATATTCTGCCAAATATTTGACTGATCATTCAACCAACTGAATCTTTCACAGAAGGGCCAAATACTCGTAACATCCCTCCCTAATTTAAATGCAATATTATTGCAACTTGAGAAATTCATAAAATGGCAGAAAACGTGAATTTTTAATCTGCTCACTGTTTGTAGTTTAGATTTCAATTTTTTGTTGCTTAAGTGATCTTTTTCGATAAAAAAAAGGAAAATGTTTACGATATAAAAATCTAATAATTAATAAAATAAAATAAAGTACATCACAAAATAAGCATTGAATTTTATTTTGAACTATCACAGTTTTGTTTAAAACCTATAAATTTTCTTCAATTAAAATATTTAATTTGAATTTATATTACTTAATTACGACTAAACTTTTTCCTACTTTCATTCTGTGGGCATTGCAGTTTTTTTAATTTATTAGAATTTAATTCTAAAATGAGTTTTCATATTGCATATGATAAAAAAAAAATATTTCTTTTCTTCAATGTTTATTTATTTTGATAAATCTATTGTTCATATGATAAAAATAGCAAGTTTTTTTATTTTTTTTTTGTAAAAAAAAAAAAATTGAATGAATTCTAATAATGGAACACTACTAAGTTATTGACATTACTAAGTTTATTGATAAAAAAAAATGGAACGCTAATGTTTTAATAAACATTATTACATTTATCATTAACATGTCTAAATACATGTGCGGCCCTTCGTTAGCCAACCTGCTGTGCAAGTGAGCCTTCACTCAAAAAGGTAATGCACCCCTAGACTAGACGATCGAATATTGATTCACGTTTGAGACCTATTATTTCCTTTTTTTTCTTTAAATATTTTCCCTTTTTTTTTTTTTTTTTTTTTTTTTTTTGTTAAAGAAATGGACATATTTTTTTTAATGAACTCTACTATTTACAAATATTATTAAAAATTATTTTATTTCATTTAATTTTATTTCATTCAATTATTTTACTTCATATTGCTTGGTATTTAAATCACTTTAAAAAAAATCAACCACTTCAGAAGATAATATTTATTAAGAAAACATTTAAAAATTACTGCTTATAATAATAAATAAAATACAGATATTAAAAGGATACCACCAAAATATACTTCGACGTCTGTTTTTTAGACAGTTAAAATATAAAGTGTTTTTCAGAAATCTTTATATTCAATCTACAAAATCATGAAATAAATGTTCATACATATCGAATTAAAATATAAACAACAGTTCCTCATTTATTATCACCAATCTATTGAACACTAATGTGCATATATATTATTAAAAAAAAATAATAAAATTTCTTTTTTGCCTTGACAACAACTAACTGTTAACTGAAATACCAAGCAAGTGCACAGTCATAAGCACAAGAAACAAAAAATCTGTAAAAAGGTATCTAATATTATTGAATAATAAAAAGGTATTGTTCTTTTTATACAAACAAGACATCAATCACTCTTTGTTTCTAGGATTTCACAATGGTTCAGTCTCCTAGCTATTACTTGGAAAGAACGGCAACATCGACAAGGGAATGGTAACTTTTAAAGAATATACAATGAAAACCAGAAATTCACAATAAACAAAATAAATATTTAATAGGAATCATCATTAAAGTAAAAGTGATAAATAAATATTTTAATTACAAATGTTGAAGCAAAACATTTTATTTCAAAATTTAAAACTCTTCTTATTTTTTGTTTTCTTAAGATCCATGGAAGATGAAGCTTGATTACGAGCCTGAAATGAAAAAGAAACTGTATTTCACGATTTACATATAATAATAAAAATAATATCTAGTTAAAAAGAAATTATTCAATGCCTCAAATCATAGTAAATCTATATTTTCAAGCAAATCTGTGATCCTTTTTGCAACTTTTGTGTTCTTTCCTTTGCTTTAAAAACTAATGAAATGGTACAAAAAAATTAGAAAAACAAATTATAATGTGAGCACTACATGAATTTAAAATGAATGTTTCAAAGACATTCATGCAAAGAGAAGAACTAACCCCACAAGTAATTCCAGATTTCAAAATAAGAATATCTAAGGTTTCTAAATTAAATTTAATCATCCTAATTGTTTAAGATTTTAGAATCTAACAAATAGAAAGCTAAAAATATAAACAAAGAATTCCAATTGAAAGAATAAACTCTAAATGGTGGTAAATTCATGGAATTAAAGAGACAAGAATTTTTTTAATTAAAAGAAAAATTTCTTAACAACAAAAGTAATAAAAAAATTTTAAGCATTTAAAAACATATTTAATAACAAATATTTTTTTTAATTGTGTTTTACCAAAAGATTTTAGAGATGTTTATGTTAAAAGATAATGGTAAGAACATATTGCTTTTATAATTAGATGAGGTTTATTTCTTAGTATGATTAGTTTTAAAATTAAATAGTTATTTAGCGAAATAGTTGTAAAGTTAATCAGGATTTTTTTTAATTCTTATTTATTATTAACTCAAATAAGAATTTAAAAATTCAGAAAGAAATAAGGTCAAGTATTTATTCTGCAACTTTGCAATAAATCTTTAGAATAATAGAAAAAGTGGGTTGGTAGATACATGAGCATTGATGAAACATATTATGTTGAAAAAATTTCATAGTACTTAGGTTTCTCCTTATGAAACTGTTGAATGTATTTAAAATTTGGTTTCTTTTAATTTTTCAAGAATTTATGGATTTTTATCTTTAGTGTGATGCAAAACAAGAATTTTCTTTTATATTTAATAAATGACAAGACTTTTGTATTAATAATAATGTGCTCTAAGATTCATTTTTCTCAAAATTTCGTTTTGATATTTTCCTCCTTTAATAAATTTGCTCCTGGCATTTGTTTTCTTCTCTTACATATGATGATAAAGGTCAGTATTCATTGCAATAATAGATTTGTTACAAAATGTTTTGTATTCGTTTAATTGCATCAAAATGAAAGGATATGATATTAGAAGCAATTTCCTTTTAGCACTGACAATAAACAATATTTTAACAATATTTATATTATTAGAATTGTGTTGATTACTTTAAATTTGAATTATTTGGCTGAAATTTGAGACAAGTACCTAAATTTTTTATTCGCATTATGTTTAAAATAATATAACAGTAAAATAATGATAATAGCAAAAAAATTATTTGATTGACTTAATGTTTAAATTTTAGCTGAAAAACATCTACATTATGGTAAACAAAAAAAAAATTACATCACTGTAGAAAAGAATCTTGTATAAAGTTTCATCTGAAAGGTCCTGTATAGTCTTTGTAAAAACAAGATTTGTAAATGCTTAATATAGCTTTTTCTATCGCTTATTTATCAATATCCGAAATTTAACTTTAGCATCTCTTCAATTTTTGTATTTTCTTCTTTTAAAATGCCCCATTAAAATGTTTACATATTACACCTTTTTACAATGCTTGTAATGCACAATCTCAAATGAGCAAAATACAAGCAATGGTATAGGTTTGCTTTAAACAAAAATAAATGTTGTGATTATTTTCTGAAAATAGTAACTGCAAGGTATCTGCTACATTTTAGATTTTCAAATTCATGACTTTTCATGACTAATTCCAAGAACTTTTCATGACTTAACGAAGTTACTATTTTCTCCTGAAAAAAACAGAACAATAAATTTAAAAAGCATTATAATAACATTAATTTAAATGATAGGTATAACCAAAACAGTTATACTCTGCATCTTCATATTTATAGATTTTAAATTTAAAAAACATAAAAATAATAGTTGAAACAATAAAATGGCTGAAAAAAATGCAAAAGCAAATAATTTTTTTTTCTACAGAATTATAATCTAAAGATACTTTTCTTGTTCATCGGAAAGGAAAGAAATACTCCTGATTTTTCCATTCCAATTTTGGAATTAAAAAAAATTCGCCAATGACTGGCTTGATTCAGCAAGAATTTTAAATTGACAAAATAAAAAAAATAAATAATAATAAAAATTCTGAAATCACAGAAGTTTAAAAGATAATTCACTCTAGAAATGATGCTTTTTCTTTCATTTTTTGAAAGAACACCATAATTTTTAAAGAACATGATTAAAACATTTTATATTTTAATAAAACATGACTGTGAGTGGGAATTCTTTTACAAATTCAGATATTCAGAACACCATGAAATTTGGGGGAGGGGAACGGACCACATATCAACAGTTAGAGGCCACAGGTTGTGCATCCCTAAGTCAGAACATCATATTCTTAATAAGTTACTGTCAGTACCTTCATTCTTTAAAAGAAAGAAATGTCAACAAATTGTAGACTTGATTTGAAAAAACAGATTCTAAAGCAAATGTATAAAGGTTTGAAGATATACTAATATCCTACTAAAAGTAGAATGCTTTCTTCTACTCTTAAAATATTTTGTGAACTGCAAATCAATAACACAGATTTGCAAATTTTACAACTAAGACCTTGACATAAATTTATGTTTATAATAAAACAAAAACTTTTTTGTGATGCATATTTTTTTAATAAAATAAGGAATGTTTTATTATTATTAAAAGTTTTGAGTTAGAGGTTCTAGAATGATGCCAGAGAACATTACCTAAACAAATCAAAATATAACCATAAACAGAAAATATGAAAGAATATTTAGAAGAAACAAAAAAAAAAAACTTTGATTGATGAACTTTTGACTTTTCGGAACATATGACTTAAATATCTCTTTAAAAAATTAAAAGTTAAAATGAAAGAAAAAATTTCTGAAAATAAAATACAGAAATGAAATATAAATATTTACTTATTGTTCTGAACAAATAATTCTTGTATCAATATAGTGATAATCAAATATTGTTCTCATTAAGTTTTAAGAACTACAAAAATACCGTTTGAAAAATAATTTTATCCATTAAGAAAAAAAGCTGAACAAATTCATAATAGCAGTCATGCTATGTCATATCTACTTACAAAATATATGACTGTAGAAGAAGCAAAATATTTGCATACCAGTAAAACAGTATCCCTCTTTTTAATTAGTAATTTATGAACATGGGTGCAATGTAATATATTTATTATATTCATACTTTTAGATTGTAAAAATAAATCAATGCTTTAAGCCTTTGGTGTGTTTTTAAATGTTTTATTCTAATTTAGCTAGTATCAATATGTTTCTCAAACATTCAAAGTCCTTCTTTTAACAGAAATAGTCAAAAGAGTTTGTAATTACTTTGGACAAAAAAACTTTTTCATCTACTTTCCGATGCTCATGAACCACAAATAAGATTATATTATAAAATCCTAAAACAATAATTCAACACTAATGGTTAAGAAAAGATAGTGAATCAAATGCAATTAACAATTTAAATTGTGGTAAAACCATGTTACTCACAATTCTGTTTGTAAATTATGATATAAATTAATAGTTATTTTTTAAAAAAAAAATAAAAGAAACAAAGTGTTTTTACCCCCCTCTTTATTTTAAAAAAAAAATCAGAGCTTTTGCTTGGTATATTTTCATGTTTATCCTATAAGAATTGGTAAAAATAAATGTAAATTTAGTACTAAGGAAATGATACCAACTTCATTCTAAGTAAAAGAAATGGATATAAAATAAGAGCAACAGAACTGAAACTCATAACTTAAACGACTGTATATAATACCTGTGGTAGGTACTAAAAGCTGAATATGTTAGTTAAACAAAATGGCAATACTGCTTTTTGTTAGCAAACATCATTCTTAAGAAACTTGTTTTACTTTATTAATAAGTTTAAAGATGCAAACACTTCATTCTCATAAACATATCTATCATCATAAACTATTTATTTTATAGTTTCAAAACAACTATCTTCATTCAGAAACAATAAAAGACTTACAAAATATAAAGAAATTACAAACAACCTTCCTAAAATACAGAAGTTTGAATTATGCTTGTAAATAACATTTTTGGTAGGAAAAAAAAAATTTATAATTTTTTTTTACATAATTCCATTAACAATTAGAGAGAAGTCAATTTAACTAGTTACTTTCATAGATAAATTGTTTTACAAAACCTTAAATTAAGTGATTTTAAAATTGATTGGAGGATTTAAAAATTATTACCCATTTAAAATAGAAATTCTGTTAATTGCAAATAACTCAAGAGCATCAATTTACATATTTTATTTTTTATTCCATAGCAATATGTGTAAAATTTAACGGCTTTTTGCCTTCCTGCGGAATAATTTAAGTGTAATACTGAAACCTTATATTTTAAATACATTGTATCAGATTAAACTTTTCCTAAACTCTCGATTGGTGTATTCCCCCTACAAGCCTGTTGATACAATTTCTTTAATCGTTCTGCGGTATATCTCATCCTCTTAACCTTGAACAAAAGGCATTAAATATTTATTTAAAAAAATTAAACACACAACCACAAAAACAGCAATATTACAAAATGATAATTTACTTTTAAAAGAAATAAAAGAAACCAAAAACAAGAAAGAAACAAAAACCTCAAGCACCAATCTAGGACTTTATTTGAAAGTCAGGCCTTAAGATAAATGCACATTTCTTTAAGGAAAATTTTCAAATAACTTTAAATCCTTCCCAATAATCCTATTAGAAATGTAAGAATTAAAAATTCAATCACATAATCAATACAATTCCACAACAATTAATTTTTTTTTCTATGTTCAATTTCCAAACAGGAAAAAAGAAAGTTGAAAGTAAAAATGGCACAGGGGAATAAATTTCAGAACAAAACAAGTTTACTAAAAAATACCACCATTTCACTTCATTGTAGTGGTGGCTTTTTCAAGCAAAGACTGAAAAAAATAGAAAGTGAAATAAAAGGGTTCATTTCAATTGCTAGCACCTCATCAGGCCTTAGATAATTCTGACATCAACAGTTTCTTCAAGTAAAAGTGGGACTGGCTCAACTCTTCCTTACGCAAGTAAACTTTTTATTATTCAACTATAACATGCTTATTAATAAATAAAGAAGAACCCAAAATATTTACAACAATTGTAACAATTAGAAAAGGAAAAATCTTAGTTTCAAAATAATAAGTATCCATCTAATTCAAGACTGAAAATTTTGACTGAAAAAATTAACATAGCAATGAAACCACAAACTAAAAGGATCAATTCATGAATAAAAATATGATTCATAAATTTTCTCATTTAAATGAATAATGATAAAATACGTTCATTATGCAAGCAATGCAATTTTAATCAATATTACTTTTTTGAATATAGAGCATCTTCTTCAGATACTTTCACAAACTCATTCTTAGGAGTTTCATATCTTTTTCTTCTGTTGCATCAGCTAAAACAAAATAAACGAATGTTTCAGCAAAACTAAGGCCTAATTAAACTTTGACTGTATTATTAAGCAACTTATTTAAAACAAAAGGTCCTTAGAATTAGATTACTAGGATAATAAAAGAACTAATAAAAATTTAATTCACAGTAATTAAA
Source organism: Parasteatoda tepidariorum (assembly GCF_982258835.1). Taxonomy (NCBI): domain Eukaryota; kingdom Metazoa; phylum Arthropoda; class Arachnida; order Araneae; family Theridiidae; genus Parasteatoda; species Parasteatoda tepidariorum. Next base: position 120,603,054 of record NC_141758.1, read on the forward strand.
GATAATAGCATTAACAATAACTACACTAGTCAGTGAAAGTAATTTGAAGAGCACATTTATGAAGGCCTATTGAAAAGTGTCAAGCTATGGTTATATAAAAGAGAAAAATTATTTAAGAGGAAAACAGTAAATTTCAAACTAATTTACTTTCAATAAATATTTTAGTTAAGATATATAAGATATATTTATTTCCCGTTGTGATATAAAGCATTATCATAATTAATGCGTAATGAATAAAAATGTAAAGGTAACATAAGATGTAAAAGTAACATTCTAATCTGGGAAATATTAACAAATGCAACAGGGTTTGATTTTTGAGGTCAAAAAGCATTATAAACTGTCAAAAACCTGTGGAAAGTTTCTTTTTTGTCATTGGGTAAATTTTATTGGATATTAAATCATGCACAATACTTTTATTATATACATGATGATTTACAACATAGGTTCCCAAAGTGGTCCAGGTGGACCCCCAGGGGTTCATAGGAGACCACACGGGGGTCCACGTAGACGTGGAAAGAAAACAGGGGATCACAAGTTGTAAGTGGGGGTCCCCGAAAAATTTTCTGGTTTTCATAATAAAGAACAAAAATTTTGGTTTGGATTTACCTATCAACGTAGGCAGGTAGGTAGCATCATTCACTAGGTAGGTACTCAAAAATATTCGAGACTCAGTTCAAACACAGAATTGAATAGAACAATAGATAATAGTGTACACCACATGTCGAGACTTGCAAAGTACCGTCCACTCGTCCGCGATGCTAGATCTGCAAAGGGATGAAATGCGACATGCGCTGTGCTTACATTAGTATAAATACGAATGCCAAGAACAAAGCGTTATTCATTTGTTTCCGGGACTTTGAACATAAAAGTGTGACTGTGAGTGAATCACTGTTAGTGTTTGCAGTGCCGGAAAAAGAAATATCTGCAAAAAAAGAAAATGTGCTACTTTTTTCTTCTTCTTCACACCCCCAATTTAGGGTGATATTTTTTAAGAGTTTTGGGAATACAGTAGAAATGTAGCAGCAGGGGGTCTACCGAAAATAGTAAAACTTTGAGAGTGGTCCACGAGAAAAAAAAGTTTGGGAACCTCTGATTTACAATATATATATATCAGTTATAAAAAAAAATAGCCGAAATTATTGAAATAATTGCTTTTTCTAAAAACATGGTACTCTTAATACTTTAAAATCAATATTAAATCAAAATAAAAACAACTAACTGTTCATTACATTATTTAACCATAACTGAAAATTTTTTTAAAAATTTTCTAAATAAATATTCAACATTTTTATAACTAAACATTTTTCAACATATGGTAAACATTTTTATAACTAAAAAAAACTACATGTTTGACTTAAATTACTTCAAAGTATCATGTAAAAATAATAGTTAAAGTGTACAGTGAAAATATTCGACATAGTTACATAGCTATTAGTAGCAGGCATGTGCTGTTTCTTTTAAAAACAAAACCACAAAGATATTTTTTCAAAAATTTAAAATTATAGTACGAAAATAAATTATGTTATTCGAAAGGGGGGAGTTAAATATTTGTGTTATAACCAAGAAATAAGTAGTATGTAGTAGTGATAACAAGCTATATTTGTTAGAAAACGTGCTACGATACAAGATAAATTAGTATTAACATATGATGTATTATACCAACTAACAAACATGAATACTATGTTACACAATAATTAATTAGTAAAACAGTAATCAGATGTTAAATATAAAATACATATTCAAAACTAAAAATGCAATTATGATATTTTTAACATAACCCCAGGGGGCATTTTTGCCCACTCTAATAAACCGTGCACAGAAACTTAAATAGGAAAAATTCTTTGAATTGTTTGATTTGCACAGAAATACAGTATTACTTACAATAGATTTGCTTCATTTTATGCTAGTAGCAGATGAAGGATGATGAAGACACTATTTTGGTTCTAATAAAGAAATAAGATAGTTATAACTCTTCTTTTTATTATTTCTACTTATTTAATAAAGTATTTCAGTGCATCTGCTTCATTTTAGATTTTCAAATTCATGACTTTCCATGATTAATTCCAAGAATTTTTCATGACTTAACGAAGTTACTATTTTCTCCGACAAAAACACAACAATAAATTAAAAAAAGTATTATAATAACATTCATTGAAATGATAGGTATAACCAAAACTGTTACACTCTGCATCTTAATATTTATAGATTTTAAAATTAAAAAACAGAGTAAAGAAAGAGTTGAAGCAATAAATTAACTGAAAAAAATCCAAAAGCAAATATTTTTTTTCTTTTTTTCTGCAGATACTTTTCTTGTTCATTGGAAAGGAAAGAAATACTCCTGATTTTTCTGCTCTCGTTTCGGAATAAAAAAATTTGCTTGGCTTGCTTTAGCTAGAATTTTAAATTGATAAAATAAAAATAATAACAAAAATTCTGCAATCAGAAGTTTAAAAGATAATTCCCTCTAGAAAAGTTTTTTTCCTTCATTTCCTGAAAGAACACCATAATTTTTAAAGAACACGGATAAAAACATTTTATATTTTAATCAAATATGTGAGCGGGGATTTTGTTACAAATTCAGACATTCGGAACACCATGAAATTCGGGGGAGGAGGTAAATTCCATTTTAAAAATTAGATTTTTTGGTAACTTAAATTACACACAATAGCAACTTAATACATTTAAGATAAGAAATTAAAAAACATTTTCCACTGACATTGGTCGTGAGCAAGAGATGATGTTTGTTAAGAATCAAAAATTTTGTGATCAATAGCATGATGGTGGCAATTTGGTCAGCATTGTGCATGCATTCACCTCCTAGACAATCTGGAACCCTTCAATTTTAAGCTGGGTGGGCTTCAAGGTGCCAACAGAAATATGCATCAAAATTATTAAATGGAAACTGTAATACTTAGTATTTTTATTCCTAAATGATTAAAACAGGGTTGCTACAGAAAAAAATGAACAAAATAGTTGCTTTTAGTAGCCTAAAGCATGAAAATAGTTGCCTAAATAAGAACAAAAATTCAGCAAAAGTAAGACCAAAATTTTATTATATGACTTAATTGTCATATACCATGATACATTTAGTCAAGTTGGTGGCAGATACGATAATTTTTATGTCAACGTTAGTGTTCTAGCACAAAATTTTATATAAAAAAATTTGTATATTTGCAGAAAATTAAATATTTTTAATTACTAGAATTCATTCAAAAAATACTTTTTCATTAAAAAAAACACACACACACTTTTTCTAAGAAATTTCCCCTTTTATCAATAAATGATTTAGCAAATATATATATATATATATATATATATATATATATATATATATATATATATATTGTGAAAAGTGAGTACTCAAATTCAAAATTCATGCATCGTATTAAACATTGGGATCTTTCATATCATGCAGAATTTCTTAGCAATAACCGTTCAACAGGCAATCGAGAAATGAAATAGACTTAGAATCTATGCAAATTGAACGCATTAAAAAGTGATGACTCAAATTTGCAATCCAAAACTTTTTATTTTTTAATGTTTTAATTATTTATTTAATTTTTTTTAATTTTATTATTTTTATTTTACATTTCCTAAGAAAAGAAATTCAGTGTCTTCAAAAGATTTTGCGGGCTGCAGGTTTTCAACCCAATTATGCTCAAAAACATTGCTAGGAGTACAGAAAAGTCTCCTAATAGTCTCCTTTTCCTGAAAATAGTTGCTTTTTTTAGTCTTTTCAGGCAAAAAATGTTTCCATAGTCGCCTCATGCTGAAAATAGTTGCATTTTAGTCGCCTGTAGCAACCCTGTCAAAATTAAAAAAAAAAATTTTTTTAATTCAATTTCTGAATTTTTCTATAAATTACATATAGATTCAATTATTATATATTAAAAACCATTTTAATTTTTAACATGTTTTAATTACTAAGAGCTTATTAAAATTATCAAGTAATACAATCACTTGCAAACATAAAAGTTTTTTTTTTTTTTTTTTTGCTTTCATTGCAATAGAAGAAAATTTATTTATCTGTACTAATCCAATACTTTCAAAATTATATATTTTTTGTGGAAAAAAAGTATTTCTGCCTTAATATTTATGTATCTTTATTAACAATGACTATTTCCAAAATAATTAACACCTTAGAGGACTAAACTCTAGTCAATAAGTTAAAAGATTTTTCTACACGCCCACTCAAAAAGCTCCGTAAAACATTTCATGAAAAGATGATCTGTTTGTAAAATATTATAGATTTATTTATACTTTTGATTGGTATTAAAAAATATGCTAGAGTCTCTTTAGCAGTTGAACTTTTTATTCAACTTTCTTGAAATGTTAAAATACACAATATACTTACAGAATTATTCATGTGTGCTTTCACTCACCCTATTAGTGAGGTGTGAATAAGACTTTCTGCTGTATTGTAATCCATACTGAGTAAGAAGTTCCATAATCCAGACAATCCATTTTGTTCTAAAAACCTCATCACAAAGCTGCAAATAAAGTTATCTTTAAAACTAAATGATAATTTAGAAAAAAATTAGTTTTTCTAAGCAATTTTATAAACATAAATCATTATCAGATTATATTAGCATTATTATCAGATTGTATTACCTATATTATGAGATTATAAAAGAATATTACAATAGTGAATATATTGAAAGAAAAAAAGTAATGAAAGTTTGAACAATTAAACGGTTGTTGATAACAGTATTATCTAATGACCCTTCATAATTTATATTTTTGGAATTGTTGATAAATGCTATAAAAAAATCTGATGAATAACAGTTGATGAAGGCAGGATAAAAAAAAAAAAACAAGTAGTTTCATTGTTTGATAAAATTTGAAAAGTTCTTTTTCAAATTCCATTCTTCTTATAAATTCTCTGTTAACTCAACAAGTTACGTCTTTAATCTTGCATTCTTTGTTAATAATTTGTCAGGTTTTAATTACAATCTTCTTTTCTCCTAACCAGGGTTGGCAAGTTTTTGACACATGACGGTTTTTATCGGTTTATACCATGGTTTTTACCGTCATGTCAAAAACTGTCAAAAACCCATAGTTTTGGTAAAACTGTATTTTTATTTGAGTTTAACTGCTTATAATTTAAATTAATTCATTTTTGGGTAATAAAATTAGAAAAAAAAGTTGTTAAAAGATATTTAAGAACAGATTCTTGCATTTTCCCAACATGATTATATCAAAACATACTGTTTGAAGTAAAATATTAGGATACTAAACAAAATTTCAAACATTTCCAAGCATCATTTTGTTTGGCATATTACATTACTGAAGAATGTCAAGTCATTCTTGACTTAGAGTTTGTTACCAGTTTTGAAAGTTTTGTTTAGCTTATTTCTAATATTTAAGAAATGCCAAATTAGCAAAGCAAAATTCTTTTTAGTTCTTGAATTTATTAATAGTTCCAAGCTTTTTCGTTCGTTTATTTCTAACGATTAAGAAGTGCAAAATTTTGAATCCTTTGCAAATCAAGCTATAATGATAAAAGTAAAGTATCACTATTTTCAATAAGTATATTACAATATTTCTATATGAATGTATATCCTTCTATAAGAATACATGTATATAGTGGCAAAATCAATAATAATCATTTACAACATTCATTTATAAAGGCAATTATGTCAAAATAATATATTGTCCGCTGTATTGCACGGGATATTATTTCATCTTCTTCACATGGAAACAATAACTGAAACATACAATAGTAAAATTTTTATTCTGTTAACTGAAGCATAGGAAAAAATACTTAAAAAATTAACTATAATGTAAATTTTGTGAATAAAATAAAAACATTTGTTTCAAAACTTACTTCAGAAAGTGTAGGGTGATTCCAATAGAGATGTGTCAAGTATTTTTAAAAATACTTTCTTAAACATGAATTTCAAGTGTAACTAAATAGATGATATGGTTGGTAATGTTTCTGATACAAGTACCAGATGTTATCTAATTTAAAATTTCATAAAAATAAAAAATAAAATGCTTTTTTTAAAAATTCTTTTTTTTAATAAAACCTGCAATAGGAGAAACACCAAATGAAATAGAGGTAAATGGAATGTACTTCATTCATGTAAACTAAGAAATATGAAAATGAAGAAATATGAACAGTTAATGGAAGATAAACAAGATCAATTTCATTGCCTTGTTTATCTTCCATTATTGTATAGTAAGGTATTTGTAAATAAACTTTTAAATGTTCAATTTTTGCATTGAAATTTTACTTTTCAAATTTAACATAACAAGGAATAGTTCATGTTTAATAAGCTTTGTATTTCCTAAATAGGGTTGATGTTTGTTGCAAGTACATAACAGATTTTATTGTAAACTGTTCAGCATGAAGACAGATTTTATACTTATAGTTTTCAATCAAATCACTAAAATCCAGACAAGTATTTTAACATTTACATACCCCGATGGAATGAGTAGTTCATGTTATGAAGAATAAAAATCATAAACTAAATTTAATATTCACTTTTATATAAAATAATAGCATATAAGGTTTGAGTGATAGGCATCATTCTCAAAAATTTTAGTCATGATTAAATTTATTCTGAATGATAATTCTATAGCAATTAAAAAATAATTCAATGTACTAGCAGTAAACTCCTTATTCTTTCTTACAAATAGATCTGTAAGCTACAAATCAAGGAAATTATCTTTGATATGCCTTGAGTACAAATATTACAACAGATGTCATATTTAAAATAGTTGAAAAATCGAACTGTCAAAAGTTAAATTCAAAATAATGGGTAATGCTTAACTAGTCAGAAAATTCCATTTCGTTGTTTGCCTATCCTGCTTGAACAATTCATCACAGAATGCTATAACACTGACAATGATCGTCTCAGTGCTTTGAATTATTATGCCAAATTTCAACGTATTTGGCACACAGACTTAGCCCAAAGACATTCATTTATATAAATATAATAACAAATTTAAAATAACTTTTATGTTTGGAAAAATGAGTACTTACATCTTATTTACTCCTTTAATCACAAAACTAAGGAACTAGTAAAACTATGAGCCTTTATTACTTAGAATTTGAAGAAAAAAATTATAGAAAGAGTCTATCAAAATTAGTGAGCAGGAAAATATTTAGAGGAAAGCTGTTAATTGTTTCAGAAGTTATAGTTTAAAGCAAAATGTCGATATTTTAATTTCAAAGTGAGCTTTTGCAGCTATCTTAAATTTACAGAGTGGTGCAAAACTTAAAACTTTGCTCTCTAGACGGGGAGGTGTTGTTCTAATTTGTACAGGTCAATAGAACTAAAAGTTTAAAACTTAATGAGATTTATGAAGAAAAAAAAATACAAATTTAGACTAATAAATATTTAAGCATCTGACACTGCTGTCTGGGCAAATGAGGTAATGTTTCATAAATTTCATTTAATTTTCAGTTTTATGTGAAATATTGATTATTAACATTGTTATGAATTTTTAATTAAATTTACAGCATTAAGTTTTAATTAAATATTTCTTTAAATTAAACTCTTTGGTGATTTGTAATAAAAATACAGTGCAATGGACAATATAAAAAATTTAATTAGTTTTTAAAGATAAGTTTTTCTTCAATGTTTGTTTATAGAATTATGGAAGCCTAATGCCTTTTTTAGGGATGCACTTTTTAGGGGGTGTCATGTGATCCGTATATATTTATATCTCATGTTAGTTGTTGTTGTTAATTTACGTCGCACTAGAGCTGCACAATGGGCTATTGGCGACGGTCTGGGAAACATCCCGGAGGATGATCCGAAGACATGCCATCACAATTTTGATCCTCTGCGGAGGGGATGGCACCCCCGCTTCGGTAGCCCGACGACCTGCTCGCGAAGTCGAGCACTTTACGGTAGCACAGTTTAACGAGGACCAATACCGCACACCCTCGGTCCCTACGCAGACTGATCCAAGTGGGTCACCCACCCGCACACTGACCGCAGCCAGTGATGCTTGACTTCGGTGATCTGATGAGAACCGTGTCTTAACGATCAGTCCACTGCGGGACATATCTCATGTTAGTATGTATTTATATCAGTATGTAGAATTTATGCAGTGTTTTCCTTAAACGATTTTAGAAGCCCTGTCTACCCTTTGATCTCTATAAATGCACCCTCTTTACCTGTTCTGTAAAAATAGCCACCATCCCTTAAAAGCACTGCCTATTTATTCATATTCCATTTTAAAGAAAAATAAATGACAATTACACAATGGTAAAATTTGTATAAGTATCTCTTTTTCCGAAAGGGGAATATTAATGACTTTTTTTTTTACGCGATTTTAAAGTTATTTTTCAATTAAATACACTTTATTTTAAAAAAATGCACCATTAAATGCTTATTTTCTAATAATTTTCTGTTCGAGTTATAGAAAAAAGCTTTCAAGCCGTTTTTTAAGAAACAGTTTTTTTTTTTTTTTTCTTACAACTAAATATAGATTGGAGTTAGATTGCATAGTATTCATATGCAGAGAAATTTTTGTATGATAAATTTTCTAAAATAAATTACTTAAAATCTGAAAAATATTTTACATTTTAAAAATATATTTCTAAGATGAGAAACCAATAATATTGGTAATTATGAATCAAACTGCGAACTTCAGGATGATTAAACCATAGCCACTTTCAAATAAAAACTAAAATACAATGATTTCAATAATTTATGAAGGAATTTTTCTTCTTAGTTAAGAACTAATTAACTTCTGACCATGTAAGTAAAACTTAATTGTACCTTAAATATAAATAATTTTTAAACACCCAAAAGAACATGATCATAGAATTTTCAATAAAATTCAGAAATACCCAGGTATTTATTACCCGGGTAAATATCCAGGGTATTATATAATATAATATCTAAATGTAATATAATATCTAAATGTAGGAAAATACAACTTATAAGTAACTAATTTTGAATAGAAATTTTACAGTACACAGATCTGGCCTGAAATTACTTAATTATTTAAGCTAGTTAAAAAATATTCATTTTATGCATATTAAATATTTATGTTACAATACAAATTTGATAACATTAGTTTACAATACAAATGGTGAAATACAAATTTTACAGCATCGTATCTGCTGTAGCATATTTAACAGATATGACTTAATATTCTATTAAATTAACCTAGTTGATAAATATGCATTTTACAGTGCTGACACCACATGTTAAAAATTCATATTGTAAGTACATGATCAATTGACATGATTTATCAATTTAAAGTTTGGTTTTAGTAGTTATTATAAATTTTGAAACACACAAGAAAGAGAATTATTGGCTTAGGTTATTTTTTAATTACCATTAGATCAGCTGATAGCTTCTTATTTTTAACTACCAATGTCCATCAATTCTTTTATGTTTACAATCTTCAGCTTATAAAAAATTTCAAGGATGTCTAACATTTTCATCTTCTAGATAAGAAAGAAAAAATATTTTAAATTAAGTGCACGAATAAGCATAGTTATCAACATGAAAAAAAAAAACAAAAAACAATCTGAGGATTTTACTAAAATGTAAATTTCACACCAACTCTCAAACCATATAGATATTTTTTCATGAGTTTCAAACTTTGATAATTAAGTTCAATTTAAAACCAATTTATAGAATGTACCAATTTAACTAGGGAATAATTTTTTAAAATTTAAACTAATTCCTTCCTTCCTCAATGGCACGACAGCCCCGGGTGGGCCCTGGCCTTCTCAATCAACTTCCTACAGGCCTGCCTCCGCCTGGCAGTTGTCTTCCAGTTTGAGACTTTTAAGACTGAAAAGTCTCTTTCCACGCAGTCGGCCCATCTCAGCTTTGGTCGACCTCTGGGCCTTGATCCGATGGGCTGAGCCAAAAAGATTATGTTTGTTGAACGCTCTCTGTTCATTCGAATGATGTGACCAGCCCATTTAATTCTTTGGATTTTTACATACTTGACAACATCAGGCTCTCTAAAAGCCCGATAGAGTTCTGAGTTTGAACGTCTGTACCAAGTACCATCAACTTGTTTGCCCCCAAAAATGGATCTTAGGATCCGACATTCGAAGATTCCCAAGGAATTCTCATCTTTCTGTGTTGTTGTCCAAGTTTCTGAGGCATATGTTAGGATAGATCTGATTAAGCATTTATAAATTAACAGTTTAGTATCTCTTTTTAGTAAGTTTGATTTTAAATATTTTTTTAATCCATAAAAACATTTACTTGCACTATTGATTCTTCTTTGTATTTCGAGTGTGATATTGCCATTAACGTTGACTTCAGAACCAAGATAAAAAAAACTGTTTACTTTTTCAAAATTGTATTCACCAATTTGCAAGTGAGTTGTAGAATCAGTTATTTTGGTGCATTGCATATACTTGGTTTCCTCCTGGTTAATAGTGAGATGCATTTTTTCTGCCTCTTTTTCCATGGATAGAAAAGCTTGCTTTAAGTCAGATTGTGTTTGCGCTATGATGTCAATGTCATCGGCAAATGCGAAAATTTTTACAGACTTATGAAAGATATGTCCTCTGGAATTGATTCCTGAATCTCTGATAATTTTTTCTAATGCCAAATTGAAGAGTAGGCATGCCAATGCATCGCCTTGCCTTACACCATTTTTTACCTCCATTGGTTCTGAGAAGTTATTTTGGATTTTAACTTTCTGCATGCTCTTACACAGTGTAAGTGTGGTGAGTCGTACAAGCTTGTCCGGGATATTGAATTCTCGCATAGCTTCAATGAGTTGCTTCCAGTTTACACTGTCGTAAGCAGTTTCGAAATCCACAAATAGGTGGTGGGTACCAATTCCAAATTCCCTGGTCTTTTCCAGAATCTGTCTTATGTAAAATATTTGGTCAGTTGTAGAACTGCCCTTCAACTAATTATCTAACTTAAACTAATTATCTTGAGAAAAAAAAATTTTAGTGATAAAATTAAAAACTTTGTATAATTCGGGTGTCTTAAAAGACAAGCAAATATTTGTAAATAACGCTCTTTTTTATGATGGGTGCCCTTTCTTTAGGGGCTCTATCCAGTTTCTGATGCCCTGCCCTTTTTAAGGTCTAGCATGAGCACCACAGACTTTGTATCTTAATAAAAAAGTTACAAAACAATGAAATGAAGATAATATTCCAATTAAAAATAGCAATTGGAATTCTGAGAAGTAATGTTTAAAAACATTAGAATATTTCAGATAAACAAAGCTAAGTATTACACAATACACAGAAATTTACCAAGAAAATAAATAAACTGGTTTCTTGATTGTTAAGCACTGCTTTAGACTAGGAAATGAATTATTTCAGTTTTGTCAACTCTTACTAATGAGTAAATTTCTTGTTTACTTCGTTACAGAACTATATAAGATATATTTACTACACCAAATAGGTTTACGCCATTTACAATATCCTACACAATTCAATAATTTTTCTCCAAATAAAACTTCAAAATAAAAGAGAGCTTTCATAATAAGTTTCAAACTAAAACTAGCTCAATAATAACAAGTGAACTATCGACCTAAATAAAGCAAAAATTGAAATACTATTTTCTGGAGATAATTTCAGTTCTGAACGTAATATTTATATAAAAATTACTATAACAAAATACTATAACATGCAACCTATCACTAGTCAACATGCAGAGCAAGTATTAAAAAAGGTTGTGCACCCCGAAATTTGTAGTTTCAAAGAACTTTTTTTTATTTTAGTCGAATTTTTTCAATTTAAAAATTCTCTTTTCGTAATTATATCAACAATTCAAATGTATGGAGTTTAGAGTATCTGTAAGATCCAATGAGGAAGCTATGCTAATAACCAATATTGGTTCAAAATATTGGTAATGTAGTACCAATATTTTGAAACTAGAGACCATGGAGTCTAGAGTATCTTATGGAGACCCAGCTTAATGTAAAATTTCCCCCACAATGTGATTCGTCAGACTTTAATGGATAATGGATGCAAAATTGCCGCTAGGTGGCATCTCAATCAGTAGACGTTGGAATTTTTCACTTGTTATTAATACACGTGCATGTTATTACTGCACGTGTTAATTATAAATTTATTGTTTAATCGCTAATATTAATATTGTTTTTTAGCAGCTTCCTAGTATCAGCTTGTTTAAAGCTCTAAATGTAAGTTTTTAATTATGATTTCGTTTGTTTGACTATTTTGCTATTAAACTTTAACTTATTTTATGCTTTCAATAACATCCTAAGGATATTCTCTTCTAGAATTGTTTTTTAAACATCAATGTAAATAAATTTTGTTTTAAATCTTCCAGTTTGATCCACAAGTGCATTCTTTCCTTCTTGTCTATTTAATTTGTTTATCAATTGTTTTAATAAACTTATTACTTAATCGTTAAAGTGATTGGTAATTTCCAAACAATTAGAGATTATAAAAAGTAATTCTAAATGCTTGCAGATTCTTATTAGAATATCTAGTTAACAGATTGAAATTTATGAAACACATTGTTAAAAATAGAATAATTTTACACATTAATTTGAATTGTAAGGAACATTCATTTATTTGGATTTGTATGGCTTTCACTTAATAATAAATGAACTGAATCAGACAAACATACTGTGATAGTATTAATTATGGTAATAGGTTTTGGATTCTCCTTATGTTATGGTAAAATTTATTGTTATAGTTTCTAATTGTACTATAGAATCTAATTGTACTATCTCTTAACATTTCATCTATTTTATTAAAAAATATTTGTAAATATCAACACACTTCATGTATATTGTTTATACACCAAAAAGTTAGGTACATGAGATTATCTGGAAAGAATTTATTGTGCTGAATGTTTAATAATTTATATTTTATTGAATGAGGTCACTATATTTAATCAACTCAATTGTGATAGAATTCATTGCCCTTTTGAATGTTTGATTGTTTTTATTTTCTAAGCAGAAAAAATCAGTCAGTTCAAATCAGATTATTTTTGATCAAAATCTAAATTAATCAAAAATCAGATCGTTTTTGATAATTTCTATTTTGAAATTTATGTTCTTATCTGCTTTATAATTAAATGCAATAATTCAGATGACTCTGATTAATATTTTAAGAAAGTGTTCACATAAGTTTTGATACAAAATTAAAGTGTGATATCACTATTTAGAATAATTTGATCATAATTTTTTTAAACAAGTTTTTTTTGTATTACTTAAGTAAATGACATTGATTTTAATTAATTCTGTTTTGTTCTGTTTTTTCTGTACTGCTATTATTGCGCTTTTAATTCAATAGTTTAAAACTATGAGAATTGTTTTTTTAATATTATTATAAGGCAAATTCTGTGCTACACTTTAAGATAAAGTTATTTAGAAAGGTGGTCTAATCTTATAAAACCATTTTACAATTACCACTTTTGAGCAAATAACATTAATATACTATTACAAATAACAGTTAAAGAGATCTGCTAAAAGTCTTAACTATCAGCTTCATGCACAATGAGATGCAAGCAAAAATAGTATTTAATATATCCCCCCTTTTAGTAGGGGCAGATATATTAAATTTCGGTTGTGAACTCATCAAATTAGTTAACAATATTAATGCTATTTAAAAAAATATTTACTTAAAAAAAATTACTGTTCACCAATAGTTTTATATATTTATATGTAATACTAAAAAGATAAAGATATAGGAAGTGGAGGCAAAAGCTGATGAGAAATATCCTTTTATTGCATATATGTAAAGTGAATAATTTTAAATTTATACTTTATAACAGTTGTTGAACAGCTGACCCAATTTTTGAGATTACAATTACTGATGTTCAACTCCGTTGCCTTCTCATTTTGAACCCAATACAGAAGACAAGGGAACTACTGGATCAAGTTTTGGGAGAAATGTGCCTTTGTGGAGGACTTTTTTGGATCGCATTTGTTTTACAAGGAGAGGAAGACCACTAGAGCCTCCCAAAGCTAACCTGACGGCAAAAGGACTCTAACCCAAGATTCGTCTACCTCTGAGGATATTTCACGTCAGCACTGTGGTCGGTGCAAGCCGGATGCAGAATTCATATGGAGCAATCATCGCTGGGATTCACCTCATTGGGAGGCGAACGCACTATCCCCTGAACCATCGCGGCTCTATTAATCATGATTGGAAAAGTTTTTTTTACACAAAAATTGTACAACAGTACAAACAGTACGAGTCGTTTTTAATCAAGCTAAATTTTGTCAATCGATCTGGTTTTAATGACCCCAACACAAGTGGACCAAGTAAATGACTAAAATTGAAATCGCTTGTGAAAAACATTCGATAACATTTTGGAGTCAAAGGGGTTCTGAAGTTAATGTGTAAAAGATATACATGTTTGTTTTGATGATATCATTGATTCCAATGCTAAATTAATATTGGTAATTTTTTATTAATTGAAATAAATAAAATAAGCTACATGATGAGAAACAAAATTGCGAAAATGTTAAGGGGAAATTCGTTTAGGGGAATCGTAGAAAATTGTCATACGCAGAGGAAGCTTAATAAATTTTGGAAATACTGAATACCGGTATTGTGGTGATTTGGTGCAGTTTTAATAAGAATTTACAATGAATTTAAGGAAATATTTTATCAGTGGTAGCAAATGCACAGTACGTGGCCAAATTATTAGATGCACTGTAAGATTATGTGTAAAATCTCAATTATCAGGTAATACTATACAGCTTGATTGTTTTTACTCGACTGAAATTGGTTTGCACTTGTTTACAATCGTGTATCAATGGGTTAAATGAGACGATATATCATAAATTCTACGATTGGATAAATGAGACGATATATTACATAAATATTGAATATTTAAAATATATTAGAATATTAAAATAATTAGACCCAATGATTAGATGCCCTTTAATGTTTTAATAGTGACAAGTTTCGCACGATTTTCTAGGCAATACTTTTATATTTAAACAAACATGTAATGAGTTTTTTTATATACTTCCTATTTGTATTTTTTTTACATATTGCATTACAATGTTAACCCATTGATACCTGAACCAGTGTTTTCATCTCAGAAAAAAAGTGGGTGAGAATTTCTCACCCTTTCTCAAAAACAGGGTGAGATTTCAAAAATTTAAAAAAAAAAAAAAAAAAAAAAAAAAAAAAAACGCAAAGAGACTTGAAAAAAAAATAATTTCTTTAATTATGATGCATTTTTAACACCTTCTAATTTTTAAAGCATTAAATATTTTTGCTGCATCATCATATGGAAAATGTTCTACATTTACTTTTTCATCAGCTATTCTCATTAGGTTGCTCAAATGCGTATTTGTTTCGTTTTGATCGCTTCTACCCACATTTGTTTCATTTTCATTTGTCCGTTTCAGAGTAGAAGATATTGGCTTTACAAGGTATTTGTCCATCTTACATTAACAAGCAAAAACTTTTAACGTCTTACATGAAGAAACCTTACCTACGGTAAACACGTGATTGCAGAGAAATGCGTTCTGAAAGAGGTTCCGTGGTTCCGAAGGATGGTGTTCTGTTGTTCTTCAAGGTTTTGAACAATACTGGTAAATAGGGAAGCTAGATAATGGGGCAGATGTTGAAAATAATAAAAGATTCAGGAAGAAAAGTGAAACGGATTTTATTCTAAATGGCGCAAAAGAGAAATTTTTTTCAAAATGCGAGAAATTCGCGAATTTTGAAATTTTTTTATAGAATGCGCGAATTTCTCGCGGTAATCATTTTTTAATGCGAGAATATAAAAAAATATGCGAGATTCTCGCGTTCTCGCGCTGTAGTGAAAACACTGCCTGAACGTAAACAAGTGCAAACAGCCGCGTAAAAACAATAAAGCTGTGTATAGTGTATCACCTCTGATAATTAAGATTTTACATAGAATCTTACAGTGAGTCTAATAATTCAGTCAGGGACTGTAGTATATGAAAGAATTAGAATTAACAGAACTTTTTTGTACTTATGAGTATTTTAAACAGTAAATTGAAGGTCATATAGAGAAATGGTCTTGTAAGAATTTAATACAAAATCTTGTAAGAAGTCAGGCTTTGATTTGCTGCCGCTGATAAATGTATTTTGCACAAAATTTAGTAAGAAAAAACGAACAGCAGTACAGATTTTCAGATGAAGATAACATTAAAAAACATTAAACATGAGAAAATCAATCCATATTAATAATAAAAAATATTATTAAATAAGGAAAAGAAAATTTTTTCATGAAAACATTCATAATTTAAATCAAAACAAAACCTGTCAAGAAATGCTTTTTTTCTCTTTTACAAACATTAATATTTTTCTTCCTTCCTGAAATGTGTTTTTCTTTACTTGCTTTTATCTTTTTAACAATTCTTTAAGAGTGCTTATTGAAGTGTAAATATAAAAACCACTTCATGATTGTCTCTAAAATTTCGCAAGTTAAAAAACCCTTTGTCACCTAAGCGATGATTGTTGATACACACAGGAACGGAAATATTCTCATGGCACTAGAATAAGAAATATACACAAGATTTGTTTTTTCTTTAACTGCATCTTCAACAAACACTACAATAATGCATCTAAAACTGCGAAGCAAACAAAAATTGGCTTATCAAAAAGTTTAAAGATTTCAGAATTAATATTTAACAACGTTTCTAATCTTAAACGGCTTCTTAAGTTCATTTTCGCTTAAAAACTTTATCAAGAAATTTTATTCTCCTTAACAAAGCAGTCTGAACTTTAAGCATTCGTTTTTGAAAACAAGTAAATATTTCAAAGAAATATAAACAAAATATAAATATTATTGAATAAAATTAATTATTTCGAGTTATTTTTTTTTTGGTCATCTTACCTAACGTTACTCTTTCTAGACTTAAAAATCCAAAAAAATGTGAAATATACTTTTTATCGAGCATTGCAGTTATTTTTTACAACCTTATTAGTAGTGTGAATTAATCTTAATAGTTTTAGGAGGATAAAAAACCAATTAAGGGTCTACAAATAAACTTCTTTACTTTAATTGTTTGTTTACATTTAACCTTATTCGTCACATTTCCGCCTATCTATTTCTTTTAAAAAGCAGACATCAAAATTAAGAAAATATAAGTCTCTATTGATACATTTTATTGTTGGTAAGTCTCTGGAGCCGCTGTTAATAATCAGGAACTTGCACTTCAAAAAAATGAGAACCAATACCCACGCTTGTGACCTATGACGTCTGTGCCAACTAATCCAGTGTTGCCAGATTGGGCTACAAGTAACGGATTTGGCTAATTTAAAAGTCGCCGCTACACAAAATCGAATTTGGGCTACCCGCTACTTTTTGGGATACTCATTATTTTTCAAACGCTACAAATCATAAAAGTGCGCTACTTTCTTATAGAAATACGTAATAATAATACTTTTTTTCAAAAAAATTTCCTTTCCTATTATAAAATGATTCTGAAAAGTTTGCAGTTTCTTTATCTACTTTCAAAAATAATTTTTTTTTTCTTCCTGAAGACGGATCAGCGGATCAGCTTTAATTTTGGATTCTTGATTTGTTATGCTGCGCAGAGTCAAGAACATTGTTTTTCACGGGGGGCGATAACGCCCCCCTGGGGGCTGGACAGGAGCATGCTGAGAAGCTTTGGACTTGTTTTGGGCGGTACGATGTGTTGGGTATGTTTTGGGCGGTAAGGGGACGATGAGTGTGATGCCACAATTGGCATTACATATTTATTTCCCATCTTTAAAAAGTATCTTTGATTACTTAAGCTTATTTTTATCAATAGAATTACATTTAAAATAAGTCAAAGACTTACCCATACAGCACATTGACTTCGTTATGACATCCTAAAGTTGTCATCTTTAGGATTCTGTGACTTCCAGAGGAAGTCCTATATTTACCGCTAAATGTCCTACGGATGTCATCTGCGTGTTAGAATGTCCCACCTGCAGATATCTTAATGATGTCATAACTAGGACAGTTTCAGGATACCTTTAGAACGCTTTAGGATGGCATTAGGACGTAATAAGACCTGTTTAGTAAGGATTGAGGTAACTTGTGGGATGCATGTTGGAAATGGTATGATAGTAATAGGAGGGTGTCTTATTTTGGAAATAAATTTAATCTTTGAAATTTTTATTAATTTTAGCAACTTAAATAAGGTTTTTCTTTTAAATTTACTGAATTAGAGGTCAGAAAAATGTTTTCAAATTAAAAAAAAGGTGATAGTTTTTAATTTGTATACCACTCTATTTTTCCAGAAAAATGGGCTATTCCTCTACTATTTTTTTTTAGGAAAATTAGTAAAGGAAAAGGGAGTAAAACAGTTAATAAACAAACGTATCTAAAGAAAAGAATAATGTATCATTTTAATACAAAAATATGCAAGATAATTGGATTTCACATTTCTATTGCTTGGAATAAAAACTTGGCCATTATTAAAAAGTCTAATTGAATGTACCCTTTGAACACCAAGGAAGGTTACCATTCTCCTAATTAGCGTTAGTTCTCTGTAAAGAATATTTCTTATTAAATTAAATTATGAGACTTATTGAATCTTTTATGTACATTGTAATTTATGATTGCTTCATTATTGCTCATATTGTTTAATGTAGTAGATATATTAAATATCCTATAACAAAATAATGAATAATTTTTATTTTAATGTTGCTCTAATACTGAGAACTTCGCATTAATATTTAAATTTCTCGTATGATCAGTTGAAACTAGTTAATTGGCAAAATAATTCTCATTACATTCTTCTGCAAAATTTACTAAAAAACATTTTATATTATAAATAGTTTAAATGAAGTTGTGACTATTTTATCAAAAACTCAAAATAGATGTTTATGGATCACATACTTTATTGTTTAGTTATTGTGTCAATGATGCAATTTAAAAAAACAAATAAAATTAGAAAATTATCTGTTTTTATATACAAACTAAAACAGCTGTTGCCATGTTTTGCTGAGGAATTGTAAGCTGAAGGCATACTTAAATCAGTATCTTGAAAATATTAAAAATAACTTGTTTTAAGGATTTATCTATTTTTTGCAGCATAAATTTAGTGTATGCAAATAAATATGAGAATAGAAAAAAATAAACAATATTAGAATCACATAAGTGAAAATTTTATTTACACTATTATTTCCTTAATTTTTTTACAAAATAAACTCTTCTTTCTTTAGCATGGCGCAACCAGCCTCTAATAATGCTTCCAACTTCATTTACTTTAGTGTATGTGAAAACACTGCAAACAGCTTCTAAAACATAACAAAAAGAAAATATAAACAAACCAGTAGGTATTTTCATGAATAAACATAAAATTATTTCAGAACCTATTTAAAATGTATCTCAAACTAAATTAGTAGAAGCCCAGATTTTTGTTACTCTCAGGGAAAATATTATGAATTAACCTTGTTAAGCTGCTTTTTCAATTGCCCATCATACGTAACTTAATACTAGTTCACAAAAAATAAAATGATTTGATACATGTTTGATTCATTGTTATAAGAATAATCTAGTAACAACAACTGTATCCATAAGTATACTGTATACCATGTAACAACTGTATACCATGTAAGGTTCTGTATCCATACAAGACGTTCCGTATTTTTTTTTTTTTTGTTCAAGTTCAATTGTAGGGGAAATTTTACATTAAGCTGGGCTTCCATACGATACTCTAGTGTCCATGCTCCACGCTTAGAATAAAGTTATTTATTCTTGTTTCTGCTCCTTTTTGAGATGTTCATTTAATAGTTCGCTGTACGCTTTTATCTAACCCCGTATAAACTTTGAATTCCAAAAAAAAACTGAAAAGTCACAGAAAACAAGTAAGCTAAAAGCGTAAAAATATTTTTGTGCAATCTTTCGTAACTGATTTTAAACCAATAATTTGTTTTTACCACTTTTGAGGTATCTTGAAAAAATTTATTCACTAACAAAATAAACAAGAAATTTACTCAGGTAGAAATTGTTATTACAAAAGATTATAAAACTGAATGAATAAGAAGGTGCTCAACATTCAGGAACCTTGTTCTTCTGTTTATTTATAATACTTAATTTTGTTAATCTGAAATGCTCTAATGTTTATAAACATTATTATTTCTCAAAATTCCGATTGCTATTTTTTAAATGAATTGTTATCTTTAATTCTTTGTTAAGTAACTTGTATACAAGGATATTAAGTTTGCAATGTTCTATCTCGACCTTAAAACCTCTCTAGTTCGTTTTCCTTCTGGGGTCCATGTGAGAGCAACAGTTCTTTTGTCTCCAGTCATTATTTGTAAAATAATAAATTCAAGTTTATTTAAAGACAACTGTAAGCTTAAAGCAGTGCATCAAATTTAAAATACCAGTTTTTTTTAATTGATTATAAAATCTAAAATTTCCTTTTTCTAGAATGTTATCTAAATGGTTTGAGAGTTGGTGTGAATTGGATTGTTTTTTTTTTCTCTCATGTTGGTAGCTTAGCTTATTTATGTATTTAATTTAAAATATTTTTTGCTTTCTTACTTAGAGGGTGAAAATGTTGAACATCCTTGAAGTATTTTTGGATGCTGAAGATGAAGTATTTTGGATGCTATGAAAGAATTGATGTTCCTATCACTGGTAGTCAAAAAGCTATCAGCTGACCTGATGGTTAGTTATTAATTAAACTGCCCTTCTATTTTTCGAATTTTATGTTGTTGCATGTGGTTAAAAGAAATCATTGCTTCTTTATAATCATGTTTTTTGTAAAAAAAAAAAAAAAAAAAATCCTTTTAACTGTCAATTTTTCTAAAGTATAAAAGTCAATAAAAAAAAATTAAGCTTATATTTTTTATTTTATTTTCCTTTTGAAAGGACAGCTAGTTTTTTAAAGTGGCCATTAAAAATTTCTCACATTTTCACCAGATATTAACGTAATTTTGTTAACTGAAATACATTAATAAATTAAAAATAAATGTTCATTAAGCGTTTTATTCTTTTCTAGTGAAAGTTCATAAAATTTTAATAAATACTTGTGAAAAATACGAACAAACATTTATATGCATCTTAAAATTTTTTTAATTTCCACAAGCTTTCAGTGTATAAATAATAGTTAATGTACCTCTGCAAGTGTATAAATAATTATTTTTAGTAAAATCACATTTATTCGATAGGAACCTGAAACAAAAGTTGAATCTGTTGCTTTGGATACTCATCATTATGAGCAACAAGAAGATATGGCCAGAGCTTTGGAACGAAGCAGGAAAGATCATAAACAAATCAACCTGTGTACATACAAGATGATTCAACCAAGCAAGCTACCATGCCTGACTACAACTCTGTCTTCACTGTTTCATCTGGTAAGTAAAATTTTTGCTGAAAATAAGTGTAATATTTTTAACTTATTGTATTAATCTATATATAATTAAAACATTTTAATTTTAGTAGAAAACATTTATAAATAAGAATTTTTCAAAGTACTTCTTTTTTCAAGAAATAAAAATATTTTTTCTTCATTAAGAAGGATATATATTGTCCTAATTTCTTATGAATCAAGAAATTGTGCAAAGTTATTTTAATTGACAATCACATTTTTTTTATTTATGTTTTTTAATATTCCAAAAAAATCAGTTATCAGTTTTATTACTAATTCAATGGTATATATATTTATTTTTAAAGTCTTACAAAATTATATGCATTTAAGGCACAATTTAGTTTTTCTTACATTATCAATAGTTAATTCATTATTAACTTTGAAGAAAAATTCAATTATTACAATATACATATAAATTATTAAAATCACAATTTTTTAATTTTCTTTATTTGAGAGTGGTTATGGTTTAATAGCCCTTAAATTCACATTTCTGATTATAATTCCCAATATTTGTGACTTAAAAAGTAACACCTGAAAGAGAAGAGATTTGCCTGAAATATATTTTTTAAATGCAAAAGTTTATTTATGTGTTAAGTAATTTTTTTAAAGAATTGATCATACAAATCTGTTTCGGAATATGAATACTACACAATTCTTTATTTAATCCGTATTCTGTTGTGAATTGATGATCTGAATAATAAATGTCCAATGTGTTAAATTAGCTGTAAATTTTTTTTAATTTCTACGTCTCTAATACTAATAAATTAATAGAAATATAGCTTAATATTAGTATGATTTTCAAAGGGTTATGAATTATATGCTAACATTAATGTTTTAATATTTCTGTATATTAAGTTTAAAGGAGATCATGAAGTTTGTACTCCAACAGAACAAAACTGCTCTGCAAAACTCTAAACAATGATTTATATATTTTATTATGTAAATAACATAATAATTTTTTTTAATATTTAGTATTGTCATTTAATTCCTAATCTTTTAGAGAGTTATTAATTTATAATTCTTACAAGAATGAAGAAAGCATATTATTATTTTTTATTTATTGATTTTCTTTTTTAAAAAAGATGTTTATCATAAATTAAATGCTGAACTTAAGTTTGATTAGGACATAAAAAGGTGAAATTGCTTACAACAAAAGCATTAAAAAAAATTATAATTAATTAAATTAATTTTATTTGCATTAATATCTTTTACTCCTAATTGGTATAAAATAAAATATAAGTATAGAAAAATACTTAATAAAGTTTATCTTCTTTAATTTTTTGTTTTATGAATAATTTTATTAATAAATTTAAACGTGGAATTTATAGTTTTAGTTTTATCTTTTATATTAAATTTACAAATTCAATGTAAATGAACAAAACCTGTTTATGAACTTAGTTTCAACAAATTTCATAAATTTTAATTTTATTCTCTGTGATAATTAAAGATTTCTTCCATTTCATCCAGTTTAGTGCTTGCATTACGAGCTATTAATTTTAGTGCAATCATTACTAATAATAATTCAAATTATTATAATTTTATTGAAAACTATTTAAAACAGCACTAATTCAAGGAATTAATTTTTATGATGGGTCGCTCCTGGGAGAGCAACCCCCCTGTGTAAAGAAGGGACAGTGAGTAAACTTTGTTTTTGTTTTTACGAAAATAATTCGAAATAATATTTTCATTTAAGGTTTGTTATAGTAGTGTAAAGATTAAAGTGTTAAAATTCTGAGTCGGAAACTTAAATCCTTTAATTTTCTATTAAGATATGTTTACTGGACTGTTCTAAATTGATTATATGGGGAAATTTATTTGAGCTAAGTCAAATAAAGAATGAATAAGTCAATACGGCAAAAGAATTGCTCATTGTAAATTACTCAAAGTTGAATTACAAGTTCTTCAAAATAAATATTCTACAAAAAATATGAATATCAAAATAATTTTTTTTTTTTTTTACAAAATAAAGAGTTAAAATTTAACTTAACTATGTCGTATTTGTTAAACTTCTTTATTCCTACTATAATTGCGAAATTTATTATATTTAACTATAAATAAACTAAGATTAAGTTACTAGATATCAGATATTATTTATATAAAATTTTATTGAAAGGTTGATTTGAACTGTTTTCTAAAAACAGAATTGATCCAAAAATGATTATTAAAATAAAAAATTAAAAAAAGTATGTGTTATTAAGAGAAAAAAATATACTATACAATTACAATTTTATGCGTTAATAAAAAGATTAATGAAAGTTAAAGAATACTATTTGTTTAATAACATGAGAGAATTGTGATTGCACTATTCCGATCACTGGATACCCATTGGTCATTTTTTTTCTTGGATATATTTTTCATAAGGTCGTCATAAATTACAAAAGGTCTCTAAATTAATTTTTGTCATTTTGTCAGCCAATGGGCTAAATTGATTTTTAATTCCAGCCAATATACGTTTCGTAGAACAATACAAAATTCTTTTCTTTCTTCAGTATTAATATTTATATAATAATTGCTGCCAAAAAGGAGAACAATAGTTGTGTATAAGTTAACTATAAAAAGGATATAAAATTGCTTTAAAGTAATTTAATGTAACACTATTAAAAATATGCTGTGGTGAAAATAAAAAGAAAAAACTCAGTCTGTAAAACAATGAATTCCAAGAGTTTCAAAAATTATCTTCTTTATTTTCTATTATATCATTTCGAGATGCTTTTTTATTAATGCTTATATTATCATGATTTTTTTCATGACTCTTAGAATTCTTTACTTAAGATAATAGTGTTGAAGTTGATCTAATCGAAAAGTACGAACGTATGAGAACCTAGAAAAATAACATTGCCACTGACCAATTCTAAAAATTTCTTTTTATATGAAGTTGGAAAAATAAACTGCATTGTTAAATTAATGTGAAACGAGCAGATATTAATAAATTTCCTTCTCCGTCAGAAAACTGAAAAGGTCACTGACACCGCCACTGTTTTGGGGTTTTCAACTTAACGTTACATTTTGTCAAACACTGTTAGATTTAGAAACTTCAAATTACGAAGATATGTAGGAAATTGAACGAAGATTACAATGGAATTAAAAAATAATTCTAAAATTAAGTCAAGATTATTTTTACTCTTAAACTTGTTGGAAAAATAACACGTGGGCCGCTCTATGGCAGCAAGAATTCAGCTGCAGAAGTTAAATTTGGTCTGCTGAAAGAGTTAAATTTGTTTATAAACGTAACATAGAGTCTTTATTTGCTTTTAGAAACTCTTATTTGTTTGAAAATTATTACAATTTCAAAGGTTCTTTTTAATTTTTTCTTTAACTAATAAATATTTATCGATTGTTGTAGAAAAATTTATCATTTACGCGATTTTCATAATATCCCTCTTGACTTAATATCAAAAATAGCAAAATTAAAGAAAAAATATTATATAGAAAAAAAATTAGGTGTTGCCAAATATAAAACTTCGACATTTCATACCGACATTTGAAAATATATGTAGAATAAAGAGAAATAAGAACTGTTTCCTATATGATCTGCTAACAAGAAAAAATTACTTCTAATTTATTAATTCTTATTGTGTCGCACATTCTGCCTTTCTAAATGTAATTTTTTTAAGCACAGTTATTTATTATTCAAATCTAGCTATCCTTTTTATTTTGTTACAATTAACAATTTAATATAATGTACTTAAATAATTGTGTAATAATTTTATATTTTGTAAACAAAATGGTTTTTAATCGATTTTTCAGGAAGAAAAAAAACACTTTTAAGTACAATGTTGAAGAACGGTTTGTGCCCAATGCCACTAGTTCTGAGGAAAAAAATAACAAACAAACTTCAGAATGATAAACTGCTTTTTCCAGAGAACATCTTCAATCCGTAATAACTCTCGGCGAAACCGTTTTTCCTTGTTTTTCATTTGTCAAAACTTAGTAATCCTTAAAATGCAACTGCTGGCAATCCGATCGTAATTTTTATTAAAAAAAAGGGGAAGAAAACGATTGGTACTTGATCTTCAATTATTTCAAACTTGATGAATGAGATTCAACTACAGGGATTATCGAGCGTAGCGAACAAGTGACGGTGCCTCCATGTAGAAAACAAGGATACATAAAAATAAATTGTGCCGAACAACTATTATCAGTAAAGCCCGGAATTTCAGGCAATAAGAAATGCAAAAATAGGCAGGCAAAAAGGCATTTAAAAAGCTTGAAATAGGCACTTAAAAAAGGCACTTAAAATTGGAGCAAAATGGTAGTTGGTAATGCCTAAAAGCCCGTATAGGTATCCAAGGTATAAAAAAAGTTGCCAGAAGTATCCGGTATACCTACATATTCATTTTACTCGACTGTCGTAGCAATGGTACAAAAGAAGTGGACATAATTGCACAAAAAAAACCCTCAACTGCGTAAGTGTGAAATATAAATTGAAAACTCATACTTACAATAATATTGCATGCAGATTTATTCTAATGATTGGTTGTTGTTGCACATCACAACTAGATGCTTTTTCAAATTTTCAAAGGAGAAATTTTGTCTCCCGTCAATCAATATAGTTTTAAAGAAACAGAAGGATCTTTCTACTTCGACAGAGGTTATGGGCGCATACCAAAAACAACTTGCCATGGTAGGAGATATGGTAAGTTCAACTACAGTATCACCAGAAAGTACTTTTGCAATGTCCTTGCTGCATTCAAAGTCTGTATTTATAGAGATGACGTTTTCACATTTCTTCCTTATTTTGTCACCAGCTGATCCAGGCACAGACATTAGTTATTCAATAGTATTGTCGAAAATCTTTAGTGACTCGGACAAAGACATATTTCTTTTTTCCATGCGTTCAATAGCTCCAGGGAGCTTCCCAAAATAAATAAAAGTCAGTTCATTTGTTATTTTAGAACTGCTAAGCAGACTTTTTCTTATGGATATTGCCTCTTCATCCGGAAAGCTGGTAAGGACTCGAGTAACTTCCTCAAAATTTATGCAGTAGTATGAGACTGCTGAAATCCATGTTCCCCATCTCGTAAGGATCGGTTTAGGAGGCAATTGAATGTCTAGTGCAATTTCTTTGAACACTTGAACTCTTGAAGGGGCTTTCACAAATACTTTTTCACTCTAAAAACAAGCGAGTCTACCTCAGGATAGAGACCTCTTACTTCCTCTGCGATCCTGTGCAATGCATGAGCAAGGCACGTTAGATGGATCATATTACGAAATAAAACTTTTAAGGCATTTCCAGCTTTTTTCATGTAGGTGGCTGCATCTGTAAGAAATAATAGCACTCTTTCATGCTCAGTACCATTTGGCCAAAGTAAAGCCAGTGCATTAGTGAACAATTGTGCAATTGTAGTACTGTTAGTCTTTTGCAACTGTTCAGATGTCAACAAAAAGATTTCATGTTTTTCAAATGGGTCCATAACGCCAACAATAACATTCGCAACATATCGTCCAGTTACATCTGTCGTTTCATCTATAGATAGCCATATGTTTTTCGTTCCGATTTCATTTTGAATAGTTTTAAGAACTTCGATGTAACAGTCATCTAAATAAGTTTTCCTTAAAGTTGATTCACAGGGCACACTTTGATTCATATATTTTTGCAAAAAAGCTCGTATGCTTTTAATTTTCAAGTTTCCACAGCAGAATGCCGGCATCTATAAATGATCTGCATAAATCCATTGCAAATTCCGATTTGCGAGAAGATAATTGAAAGATGAATATGATGAATAGCCATTCATGATGAACAACTCAGATGAATAGCCATTGTACTGTACGAGGGGTGACCACTGCCTCAGAGGGAGGGAGTTGTCCAAAAGTCTTAATCTCTATAAATGCATTTACAATACGTCGGATGACAGTCAACCATTTCTGTACTTCAAAATTTCCTCATTTTGCGTTTATGCTCGGTCAAAAGCACAAAAAGCTTTGCAGAAAAATTTTAAATTAGACAGAAATAGGCATTTATGAACAAAAGGAAAGAAAAAGGCATTTTCAGAAGAAAACGTTTAAAAAAGGCAGAAAAGGGCATTTATGGCATTTTGCCTGAACTTCCGGGCTCTAATTATCAGTAAGCGGTTCAATTGATAAAAATTTATCTCCTGCAGTCAAGGTATAAATTATCGTCACTATCTGAAAAACATTTAATATATTTAAATACTATTTGCATGTTTACAAACTATGACCTGTTTTTGATTTTTTTAAAAATTATCATCAAACTTTAACCGGATTTCAATAAATTAATTCGAAAAGAACTGCACTCTTTAAAAAGGAGGTATGAAAATGATTCATTGGATTCGTTTTGTACTATGAAAATTGCCAAGTCGATTCAGCAGCATGAAATACTATTTCATTTTTCACTAGTTTATGGTTAAAAGAGCTCCACTTAGTTCTAATTACATAATCATTCAATTTTGTCTAAATAGTTATGTCTTTTCTAAAATATTGATTTGCAAATTGACCGTAAATTTCAAACTATACCAACAGTTTAATTGGGCAAACAGATAAAATTTCGGTACTCTTACCGTTGTTTTCATATTTCAGCCATATTTCTGCTATTATTTCCTAAGATTTAAAACAAAGCACAATTTTAAAATTTGTTAACCTAAAACCCCTTGTGAGAAAAAAGAATATTTTTAATTCATGTATAGGAAACATTTTGCAAATGACATTTGACAATGATTCAATGTGTGATTATTATTTTGTATTGTTATGTTTCTTTCATTTTCCTACAACTAGGGAATATTACTGGTGAATGAGTAATTTTTCACAGAATGTATTTTTATTTAAATCTTATATCGACTTCGTAGAAGAAAAAATCGGTAACTTTTTTTAAATCATGCTGTAACTTTTGTATTTTTTCCAGCTTTAAATACGATGCTATTTTTATTAACACTTGAATTGAAGTATGTGATGAATGTAAGTGTAGAGAAAGATTGAAACAGAGAAATTTAATGTTTAATTTTGTCTAATTTTCTATTAAAAGAATTGAGTTTTAAAATAAAACTCAATGACGCAATTCTGGTTTTGAATAACTATACCCTACAAGACCCTACTCTTTATATTTTCTGCCATCTATCTGCAGGACTCGAAAACACGTCTAAAATAAAAAATTAAAAAACAGCGCCTTCAAAACAGTTTTTTTTCCTTAATGTATATAAACTATTTTAAAAATAAATATAATGCTGCATGAAGAAATATTTTTGTTATGCAAATAAAAAATAAATATAATTAACATTTTGAAAGTATAATTTTTATTTTTATTTATATTCTGTATTATAAGTTTAAAAAAAAAATTTTTTTTTGCTTAGTATTTTGAAGTTTAATTAATAAAAATATCCTAGTGTATTTTTATTATTTAAAAATGTATTTTAGGAATAAAATTTCCTAAACAATTATTACTTTCAAGTATTGCTTAAAAGTTTAGGGAAAAAAAAGTTATTTACTTTATTAGACTAAACATTTGCTATAACAATCAGAAAATTCAAACACATTTTTTTGAAAATTCAAAATTCTTAAGACCATTTAAACTGTTTTGAATCCAGTTTTTGAGAAGTAAGTGATTAAACTAAGATATTAAGTTTAAAATGAACATTAAAATAAAAAACAGTTTATATAAATAAAAAGTTTACTAAAAGTTTTGTAATAATGAATGTATACCATTTAAAAAATGGTATACATTCATTATTACAAAATACTAAAATTTTAATAAAAGTTAGTAAATTAATGTAATAAAAAGGATATTTCATTAAAAATCCTTGCTCTAAATTCAAGAAATTTATAATTTCAAGGAGGATTTAAGCAATTTACAATATATTTATTTTTTTTCTTTCTATAAATAGATTTTTTTATTTACATGAATTTTGAACTTACCTATTCATTTTTGTTTTAAAGAAGGTTTCAAAAAGGAATCTCTGGAAAAAAATTTGTGTTAATTTCATTTGGGGCTTACAGTAATAATTTTTAAGCGACCAAAACATAACCAATGGGAAAAGTTTCCATATCGCTTCCTCCTAAAATGCCAAAATACAAACAATAATGGACCTTTAACCTTTTTTTGCTATCATATAAAATTACTACTTAATATTTTTTTTTTTACCATGAATTATAAAAATGATAGATTTTTTGTTGAATCCTTTAACGTTAAAAATAAATGTATCCCTTATTCAATAATAATAATAATAATAAGTCTTCAATAAAAGAAAGTCTTCAATGAGTATTCAATTCAATAAGTCTTTCTTAAGTACATGTTTAATACAATAAATTTAACAGAATTTTATAATAAGCAATCGAAAAAATAAAAACTTTTTCTCAATGAACAAAGGAATTGTTCTAGTTATAAGTTTTAATATTTATTCTTATTTTTAAGGGAATATGTATTAAATTTTTCTAGAAAGTAAGAATATATTATATTTCGAGTTAAAAATTATACTTCAGAAAATGATTTCAAAAATAAAAAATAAATTATTATATATATATTTATTTAAAAATTGTAATAAAATTTAAAATAATTATTTTTTAATAAAATTATTTTTTTTAAAAAATATAATAGGTAATGCTACAGAAAGTATATTTAGATTATAGTAAAATAATAAAATTCTAGTTTTTAATATTCTATGTAAAAAATTAGCAGTTTTCAAAGAAAAATAAAATAATAAATTTTTTTCTCTCAAGAAATACGGTTAATATTTTATGGATTTTTTCCCCTTCTATCCTGATTTTTTCAAAATTTTGAGTTAAAAGCACATTTTTTATCAACTCTGCATCTATTCATTATTAATCTATTGTAACATTACAATTAATTAACGGTATACAATAAAGGTCCTGTAACTAGTTTAGTGTAAGAGGCCAAACAACCGTTTTATTTTTCGGGCCTGTTTAAGTGAAGAGTTATTCCGCCTCTTCCTGAAATGCCTCAAAACAAACGATAAAGGACCCTATTGTACTTGCCTTTTGCCGTTATCCTACCTAGAATGCCAGCTTATGGCCTTACGTTTGCCGTGAGGTGTGTGCTTACTGGGTAGTCTGCACAGTAAGTCTTTTTTTCTAAATTATTGTCATCATAAATAATTAATTGGATTATTGTTTCTTATATTTATTTTGATTGAGCTTTTGTGTTTTTGAAATAGGAGAAAAGCTAGGTTTTAAGTATTTTGATTTTATTATTACAATCATTTGATCTGTAATAAATTTATTTTATACACATTAATTTGCATTTCTGCAACACAATACTTACCCATACTTGTTAGATGTATTTCAGTTTCTTTTTTATACAGTAAAGCCTACTAAGTTTATGTTATGTCTAAGTTGACCTCTTATCAAGAACCAAATTCATCCTATTTTGAAACAGAATACAAAAATTTTGTAACTCATCCATCTTCCTATTTTCTTCTTCTTTTTTTAATGAATTTTTAAGTCTGGAATATTCAGTTTTTAGAATTTATGAAGAAAAAAAAATTAACCTAAAATAGTTCAAAGAATTATATTATTTGACTTTTTAGTTGATAATAAATAAAATAAAATTTAATAGAAAAAGGGGGGAAATTAGAGAAAATTGGCATTAGGAATTATTGTTTTAATAAATAAATTTTGTAACACCAAAAAAAAAAATGAAACTAAAATTGATGTAAGCTCTTATCTTAAAAGATCTTTACTGGAAATAGGAATTAATAGATAAACATAGAAATTTTTACTATCTGAATGAGCTACTATAGTTATGCATTGCAAGTGGTCAGCTTATATAGTACTGTAAACTGCAATAAATTGAAGTGAAATACTGTTGACAAATTTATAAAAAAATTAGCCGTTGATTTCTTTAAAAATTACTTCTAGTGTTTACTTCTTGAAGTGTATCTGTAATGCATTTTCTTTACATTTCTACGCATGTTTTCTGTTCGTGCATATTCTGAAATACATCATAGGTTTAAGTGTGTAGATTCATGTATTCAGAATTATTTCTGTTTTAGGGGGATTTTAACACCACTCCAGATCGTCACTTGGGGCCTGCGTGGATTGATAAATGCGGGCTAGACCTGTTGATTACAGGTTCTACAGATGCTACTACTATTAGAGTCTCAAAACGTTGTAGAGAAAGAGATTTTTTGACCAGAGTATATGACTGAGTTGAAAAAGGTGGTAAAGTAAGTTTACAACTTCCTATTTTCTTAATTATCTTCAGTGTTGTGGATGTTCATCATTGAAATTTCTCTTATTCTCATATTAATTAGCATGAAATTACAATAACTCTTTGTTATATTGTGCCTTCCAAGGATCTAAAATGAATCAAAGTGTAAAAGGACATTAGACAATGCCTGTTAGGCTGAACTTATAAACTGTTTTCTTTTCAGTAAAAACATTTGCCTCAATCTTTATAACCAGGTCAATCAATCAGTTATAACCAGGAAAGAGGTTAAATTGGTTCTATTGAGTAAAAATTTTTGCTTGTTCATTTGTGACATAGAAAATTTCAATCCCTGTCCAGGCGCGCAATAAGATTTAAGCAAATATTTATATTTTGGGTGTAAACTTGAGTAAACTGTTAACTTTGTTGTATTCATCATCATCATTGGTACATCAATCCATTTTGGCCTTCTCTAGAACATTTTTCCATATTGTGCTTCTTGTTACCAGGTTAGAGATTTCAGAAGTCCGGATTTTCGAGGTGGTACTGTATTTCAAATTATAATTTTTTTTTATAGTGCAAGAATATTTTATTTATATATATATTTTTTTTTTGAGTTTGATAAAATAATTAAAAATTGTATTTAAATTAGATAATCTGATTTTACTTTTAAATAATTCTAAAACAATTAGTGATAAAAAATGAAATATACAATGCGTTAAAAGTGAAAGCTGTTGCAATTTCACAGGGGACTTTAATATTAGTTAAAAAAAAGTTTCTATTTTATGGCAGTAATGGTAAAAATTAAATTGAATTTTGTAGCCATGGAAATAATTTAACTTGTGATATTACAAAATTAAAAAAGTTTTTTTTTTATGAATTTTGAATTCCATTCCACATATTTCATTCTATGGATATACAGTAAAAGCCTGGCTGCTCAAAATTTGACTAACCAGAAAGATAAAGAAAGTAGAGCTTTCAGAAATTCATAGTTTATTCTTTTAAAAAGGAAGGTTTGAAAATAGACTGTAAAATATTGATGGATTCTTAATGAATACCTCCTCTCCTTCAATATCTCTCAATTATAAACAAGTAGTTAGTTTAGAAAAAGCTGCCCTTCAGTTTTTTTTTTTATTTATCCTTAGTAATTTTTTTGAATAACTTTTTAGAGTTTTTTCCTTTATCATTATTTTTTATAAGTGTCAATTACAATAATTTTTATTATTAAAGTGTATAATTTTTCCAGAAATTAATATATTATCTATGAATTCTCATTGTATTTTAAAATATTAGAGAACCCCCACGTAACTGTAACCCTCGTTCATTATTTTTTTATCTGTAGCAATAGAGATTGAGAACCAATTTTGATTAATTTTTCATTTGAAAGGAGCATATGTTGCTATTTTTGAAGAATAGTTTACAATAAGAGTAAGTGTAATTGTTTAGTATAATTATAATTAGCAAGCTGGAACTAACATACTTATATTTTTTATTGCTTTCATAAGTCTCATTATAACCTACATTTTCAATGCTACCTATTTCTCCAAATTTTCTGCTAGATTTTATATTTTTATAATTTTTATATTTAGAGTGATAGCAAATCTAGTTCGGCAGTAGTCCCCTACAATATTTCATTTGAATTCCTAAATTAATTTAATTTAGAATAATTGTAACCATAACTAAGTTTGTAAGAGATTTTTCAATTCTTATTTCTTACAATTTAAGAAAATCAATCTTGCAAAGAGCATAAATTGGCAAAAATTCATTTTAATACAATGAACGTTTTCATTGTACCTAATTGTGGCCAAGTGAAGGGCTACTTTATTTTAAGTGACTTTTTAGAAATTATGTATATGTTAAAAATATTTGTTTAAATTAAATTTGATCATATTTTTTTATAGATAATTATGCCAGGTTATTGTGTATCTGAAACGATTGGTCATAAAGTCATTAGCGGTACCAAGAAAATTGAATTTGAAAGCCAGATTGTAAGTTAGTTATTAACTTAGTTGTTACTTTCAATAAATTTATGATCTGAAGTTCTGTTCATGATATGAGTATTTTAAATAGATAGAGGTTAAAATGTTTGTGCAGTATATGTTGTTCACTGCACATGCTGATGCTAAAGGAATCATTAAAACTAATTCAGCATTGTGAGCCATCTAAAGTCTTGCTGTTGCACGGAAAAGCTTCGAAAAGGGAGTTTTTGGTAAAGAAAATCACCCAAGAACTTGGTATAAAATTGCATCCAAGTTCTAAAATACAAGAAAATAATTAGAAATTTTTTTGAAGCATATATAGAGGCATTTTTGAATAGTTTTGCAAACTGTCCTCCATTCAGATGCTTTATTTAAAAGAATGTGTAAGAAGTTTAAGAAAAGTAGTTTCTTCATTGCTTAGATTGATAGCAATGCTATTTAACAGCATGTAGTTTTATTTCGAGAGATAAATTTGTAGTTATCAGCTTTGCCAGATCTTGTTTATTTATCCTGATTCATTAAAAATTCTCCTGATTTTTGTATATTCTATGAAGTTTCCTAAAATTCAGCAATGTATGCTAGGGAAAAAAAAGGTAAAGAATGTTTGTGCCAGCTTTCCTTTGATACACCAGTATCTGTGCAAGTTGATACTTCATTAAATCTATTGAAGAAGCAGCTCTTTGTAGAATTTGGTAAATTACTAGTTAAATAATTTTCGTAAATGAAATTTTATAAAGGTAAAGTTCTCTTTTATGTGCTTCATATTGGAAATATGAATTTAAATTACTATATTAATGAAGAGAGATTCATGTAAGACTATTTATACTTTTTTGTCCAAAACCTTAAATTTTTTACATTTGATCCTGCAAACATAAATAAATTAAAAGCATTTTATGTTAATGAAATTCTTATGCATTAAGAATTTTTAATGTAATTATTACAGTATTAAAAAAATATATTAATATTATTTTTTATTTATCTTTTAATAATAAAACTTTTCCCTTTTTTAGTATATATTTTTCAAATACTTTGGTTTTGTCCAGAAATAGAGAATTCTTGTTTACTCATAAAGGCTTTCCCATTCAATTAGAAAAAGTTATATTTCTCAGATCTATACCACATAACTATTCATTTGGATTGCACACTTACAGACATTGCACTAGTTTAAACCTTTCATAATGGATACATTGAAATATTTATTAGAAAACTGTAAACTTTTTTTCTTACACATTAATGAATATTGAGTGTAGTTGGTTCCTCTGAGTTCTGTTAAAAATACATGACTATTTCTATTATTTTCTATATTTGATCATTTGTGTTCTGACTCAATTTTGACTTAGGGGTTTTGAATTTGCTGAAAGTGTAGTTCTAACATCTGAATGTGAAATGGTTTAACAAAAACCTTGTAAAGAATAATGTTAATTGGACTAATTTGCAGAAATTTTACATTTTTGTTTAACTCCCACAATGAACAATTTTGTTGTTATGTCTAAAAATATTCAAGCTGGTAATTTTTTAATTTGTGGGTTTAAGCAATATTAAAGCCATTTTACATTAAAATAATTAACAACATCTAGAATTTAAGAACAAAGCAGTTTTGGTTGAACTTTTAATTTATTATAATTTGTGTGTTATATCATTTTCCCCACTTGATTTAACTAGATAGTAATTAATTTAATAAATTAATTAATATCTTACTAGTAGGAATAAATTTAGCAGATTTAAATTATTTTTCACTAAAAGCAATGTTAAAATTTAGTATTTAAAACAAATAGTTTTGTAATCATTCCTTATTGCAGCATACAGTCTGAGCATTTCACATTTGGTTATGTTTGTGTAGAGCATCTTCCTCACTTGAATGAACAAAAAATGATCACACAATGAACAAAACGTGTTCATTGAATAACAAAACCAAAAACTGATTTTTAGCTAGCAAAAACAACATGTGATAGGACAACTTTAGACATTGCATGCTTCGGTGGCTAATTGCATAGGTGTTGAAATGAAATATTTTCCTTCGTGAATTTTTTTTCCATGAGCAATGTTCAATTTCCAAATAGCTTATAATAACTATAAAACCCCTTCAGAAAAAGTATAATGATTGCATAAGAAATGTCAGCTGATCTCATCTCTAAATAAAATCAGGTGTAAAATGACCAAGTTTGAAATCATTTATTTGAAAAACTACTGAGTTGATTTTCTAAAATATTTATTTGTTTGAATTATTTTTTAGAATATTTTGTAATAATTAATAATCCTACACATGATCCGTCTACTACTGAGGATGTCAGCACTGTGCAAGCGGGATGTGGATTCGTATTGACCAGCCATCGGTGGGATTCGAACCCAGTTCACCACATTGGAAGGCGAACGCTCTATCCCCTGAGCCATCACGGCTCTGCAAGGTTCATTTGTAAAATGAAGAAACTATCAGGAAATTTGGTAATTTTCAGAATATTATAAAATATTCATATTAATTTCATACTTATGAAAAAAGGCTAACAAACAATAACAAAATGCACTGAGTATATTTTCTACAAAAAAAGTGATGATCATGTGGCTACTGCAGGCCATATTTTAATCACCACTCATCATATTTAGTTGCCTTGTGATCAGGGGTGACTATTAATTTTTTCCTATACTCTCAAGGCGCAAAGAATAAAAAAGTTTGAAAAAAAGAAAATTGGAATTTCAAAATTATTGCAATTTTTTAAATGAATAGTCAATACTGAAATTATTCGCCAGTGTTTGTTTTTTTAAATTTCTGTAGCATTTAATTATTTTGTTCTTAATGTTATAACTCATTTAAATGAAAATTTTATATTGCAACATATGTAATTATACATTATATGTATATATGTATTCATTGAACTTAAGTTTTTATTTGAGTATGGCTATGGTTTAATCATTCTGAAGTTTACATTTTGATTCATAATTCCTATTATTTTTGGTTTCTGATCTCAGATATATATTTTTAAAATGTGAAATATTTTTCAGATATTAAGTATTTATTTTAGAAAATTTATCATACAAAACTTTTGCTACTTATGAATAGTATTCATTCCTTCTCGGCTCCATATTTAGTTGTGCTGTGATGATATCTGAACAATAATGCTTAATGTGTTAATTTAAATTGGTAGTAAATTTTTTAGTTTTTATGTAATTATTAGTGTTTGATTAAAAAGTATAGAGCTTAATATTAAATAGATTTTCAATAGAGTGAAAATATATGCTAATGCTAGCATGCGTGTCAAGTTAATTAGTTTGTTACACTTCTTCCCTTTTTTAAAAAAACCTCTTCTTAAGAACTACTTTTTTTTCTGCGTTTGAAAGATGTTTAATTAACTGCTTAACTCTAAACCAAGATTTACATGTATTATTTATTACATGAAATATTATAAATAAATAAAATATATAGGTTTTACTATACCTAATGTTTTTGAAAACTGAAATTTATTTATACTTCTAGCAATGAAAATTTATTGTTATTTTCTTTTGTTATTTAAATGTATGTAATTAATTTGGAAATCGATATTTTAAATACATTAAATGATTAATTATTTAATAAGGCATGATTTTAAATCTGATTAGGATATAGCAAGTGAGATTGATAGCAAAAGCACACATATCCATATATAATTTATCTGAACCAAATTTTACTTGAAAATATATTTTATTCCTGAATGATATAACTTTTAAATAATATCTGATAGATTAAGAATTCGAAAAGTTTATCTTCTTTACATACAGGGATGAAGTGGGATACTGGGACCTATCCTAGTGTGCCCTCCATCTTGATTACTTTTTGTTGGAATAAATAAAAAAAATATATAAAAATTGGTATTAATTTCCCTTTGGTTTAAAGGGAAAAACTTATAAATGTATGTTGATTTGTAAAAAAAATTTAATTTATTGTTTACCCTTTTCACATTGTTTTTTCTCTGAAAATGTTTTTTTATTTTTGTTCCTTTTAAATTACTCTCTTATACTATTTTATGTGTATATTTCAAAAAGTAATTCTTACTCATCTAAATAAGAAAAAAATGTAGTTTATGAAAAATAATTAAAATACAGAAATATGTATGCGGATAGCATACATATTTCTTTTTTTTTTTTTAAAAAAAGTTAAATAAAAAGACTGTTTTTGAATAAACAACTTGCAAGCTTTTTTCTATAATTTGAACAGAAATTTTTTTCAAAACTAAGCATTTAACAGTCCGTTTTTTTAAAGTAAAGTATTTATTTAAAAAATAACCTTAAAATTTCATTAATATTCCTTTTCAGAAAAAGAGACACTTATGCAAATTTTACCATGTGAAAATAATCTTAATGTAAATATTTATAATAGTTATCAATATTAAATCTATAAACACAGATAATTTTACCATTGTATAATTCTCATTGAATTTTCTTAAAAATGGAATATGAATAAAAAGGCAGTGTTTTTAAGGGATGGTGGCTATTTTTACAGAAAGGGAAAAGAGGGTGCATTTATAAGGATCAAAAGGTAGACAGGGCAGGTTGCCCTTCTAAAATCACTTAAGGAAAACACTGCATATATTCACATATTGATATATAAATATATACATATCACATGACACCCCCTAAAAAGTGCATCTTCCAGGGTATCCCTGCTTACATATTTCTATAAACAAACAGTGAAAACTTATATTTAAAAACTCATTAAATTTTTTATATTGTCCATTACAATGTGTATTTTTATTACAAATCACAAAAGAGTTTGATTTAAACTAATATTTAATTAAAAATTCAGAGCAGAATATTAATAATCAATCTTTCATATGAAACTGAAAGGAAAATACAAGTTCTTAATAAATTTAACTCAGTTAAATTTTATTATTTTTAAACAACAGCTATCTCTTGTTTAATTCTCTAAATTATTTTGTATTCTAAAGGTTAAGTTGTGTTTTGCTCATAATTAACAAAATAATTTGTTAATTTAAAAACTAAATTGTATATTTTAATATTTTTCTGTGAAAATGATTTTTTTTTTAATTTGACTAAAATATCAAGGAATTTTTAAAAAAATCATTTTTATTTTTTCTAATAGGATGCAGAAAAAAACTTTTTAAACAAAATATCAAATAATTTTAAATTTAAAATAAAAAATATATATTTTTATGTTTATTTTAAGTAAATTAGTTATATAGTTATTTTTTATAAAAATTTACAAGGGAAATTTCCAGTTTTAGTTTAGTCAATTAATATAAATATTAAATTTATAGAATTAATAGAAATGAACATATTTAGGAAATTTTAAACTCATCCTTTATTCTTATAAATTTATTTTATCTAGTTAATACCATTGTCTTGGGAAAAAAGTGATTTTTTCTTGAAAGGGGCTTAACCTTCGTGTAAATCACTTATCATAAAATTTACTTTGTGGTGCTACACAACTAAACCTTTTTACGATACTCTCTATTGTGTCAATGTAGTTCCTCTACTGAGTGTCAGAAGTTTTTTTTAAAAATATTTTTCCTATTATCGATACAGTTTAAGTATTAATGTTCATTTTTTAAAAATTGAAAATTTTTTTATTTCCAAAACTATAAGCAAGACAATTGATGGTTTGATAAAAGTTAGTTAGATAATAATAAAAAGTTATGAAAACCCTGATTTAGGGTATTAACCCAAGGCGGGGGTAAATAGCTATTTATAAATACCATACTCATTG
Source organism: Parasteatoda tepidariorum (assembly GCF_982258835.1). NCBI lineage: Eukaryota > Metazoa > Arthropoda > Arachnida > Araneae > Theridiidae > Parasteatoda > Parasteatoda tepidariorum. Next base: position 120,642,079 of record NC_141758.1, read on the forward strand.
GGTATTTATCCGACTCACCTCTATGCCCATACAGTGTTGGGCTAAATCAGAATAGAAAAACTCTTAATAAATATAAAACAATAACTATAAATTTGCTAAACTTCCTTTAACTGCTGATATTTTTGTAGTCTTATAAAATTTGCTTATTTATCTTCATTATCAATGATGGTACATATTTTTTTAAAAACTATTTAAAGTTTGAATTTTTTTTTTCGTTAATAAAAATAAATAGTTATAATAAAGTTTGCATAAAACACTGAAAATTTACAAGTTTTATACCTTATTATTTTGCAATTTTTTTTTTTTTTTTAATTTTTCATCCAACAAATTTGTTTTAAAAAATCATACTAAGCAGAGGAATTTTTTTAGAGGAAATACTCAAAAACAAAGGTTAAGCTCTTGGGCATCAAAAGGAATTAAGCAATTTGCAATCAATCACCTAATTATTCTTTAGTTTAATGAAAACAATCACAAATTTATCTTAAAAATTTAAAAATAGGAAATTAAAGCAAGGTTTATGTGTCAAATTTTTAAAGTAAAAATTTTTTATTAGCTTCACCCATGTTATTTTCTCTTTGCTTAGTCAAATGAAGGTATACTGCGAAATAGAAATTTGGAATACATGTTTTGGTAGAATATAGATTAAATCCAATAGATTTTAAAAATACTTTAATGATTCTAAAATTCTCAATGATTCTTTAAAAAGAATTATTATTAAACTAGCATGGTCTAATAATAATTCTTTTTAATGATATTGAAGCAGGTTTGGGTCTTGAAATATCTGTGCTTATTCTGATTCATTATTTTTAATCTAGCAATATACACAAATACAAAATAGAAAAAATCATTATAATGATGTACAAAATGTTATATAGCTATTATAGAATTTTATAAAGTTTCTGAATAAAAACTTTTTGTCTTCTATATTTTTATATATTTCTTTTTATTCTTCTCAACTAAATCTTTCTTAATTGAAATCAATTTTTTATTTGGTAACAAATAAAACGCATTTTAGTTAGTTTACTTTGATTTATTTAGTGACTTATTCCTATGAATTTTGTTTATTAATATGAATTTAAAACAAATGAGATCTTAAAAAAAGCTCTTCAAACTCATGTCTATAGAAATAAGAAATATATCGTATCCTTATTTTTTTTTTAAATAAAACTCTTCAAACTTATGTCTATATAAATAAGAAATATATTGTATTACAGAGTTTTTCTTATGAATAAAATAAGGGCAGGGTATTTCCTCTCTGAAAAAAGCTTTATCAGCTTTCAAAAGGCTCTCACATCGAAAATGGTAAAATGTGTATTATTATGTATAACTGAATTTTATCCTAGACAATTTTTAAATTACCATCTCATACTATCTTATGAGTATATTTCAAGAAGTAATTCTTTTTTGATATCAAAATATGAGAAAAATTGTAGTTTATAAAAATAATTAAAGGCATGCTAAATAGCAATCTCTGTGCATGTTTTTTTTTTTCAATAAATGAACTAACAAAAAACGATTAATTGATAAACAACTAGAAAGGTTTTCTCAATAATTTTAACTGAAAATTATAAGAAAATAAACTTTTAAAGGTGCATTTAAAAAAAAATTAAATCACTTATAAAAATTAATATCCCCTTCCACCTGCCCCAAAGAAGATACTTATTAGAAATTTGACTAGTTGAGAATAATCCAAGCAAAGTAAATGTTTGTATAAGTAATCTGAATTTTACCTATAAGCACATAATTTTACCAATATAATTATTAGTTAAACAATGAATTAATTTTTTTCAAAATAGAATCTGAATAAAAAGACATAGTTTCTAATGAAGGGTGTCTTATTTTTATAAAAAGAGCAAAGAGTGTACATTTATTGGGATCAAGGGGGGGGCAGGGCGGTTTGCCTTTCAAAAAACAGTTAAGCAGAACACTGTATTAAAATATACTGTTAATGAATTTCTTATAACTAAACATTGCCATTTTAGAATGTTTTTCAATGGCCTTGAAAAATTATATTTAATGAAGATAAGATTTTGCCTTTTCCGATCAATGATACAAAGAATGTTGCACTTTTAGTTTACTGTATCTGAAAGAAAATTCTGAAGCTCTTTCAACTCTTTTGTATCTTTGAATTATTAGTTATGTTATGTCATTAATATTTTTAAAAGTTTCCTGTTGTTGTATCAATTTAAAATAAAAAATTTTATAATTACCTATTTATTATAATGTAATATTATATATTATAGAGTTATGTTGTCTTCATTTCCAAATTATGAAGTTTCTAAGTACTAAACCTTGTTTATTTCCATTTTATTTGTCCTTTTACATTGTTTGGTCAAATCAGTTAATGCTTTTCCTTACTATTATCACATTATGATTGCTTTAAACTAGAGGCCTTTCAAATATTATATAAGAATATTTTGGACAATTTTGAACACCTTATCAGCATAATTAAGTAAATTGCAAACCTTTTTCCATGTGTCAAGATGTTACATCAGCCCCTGGTTTTCACTTTGATTTTTACTGTACTAATTTAATTTAAGGATAAAATTCTAACAAAAGATATTAACTATATAAATCAAATTTTATATCAAGTTAATATGAAATTTAAAAAAATACTCCTCTTTCCTTTGCCATTTTTTTTTACTATAAAAATAGTTCTAGGTCAGTTAAATGAGAGTAAATTTAAATTATTATTTAATAGAGTAAGTGTAAATGTAAATTTAAATTTTGGAAAAGACCCTTATCCTTATTTACCCCTCTCCTGTGATTGGATATCAAAATACAAGTGGGGTGTGGGAAAAGTGTAAAGGAAATAATTAGCGAAACCATGTCTAATAATAGACTTGTTTTAACCATGCATAGCATGCACTAATTTTAAAATGTGTGGTTTTTGAAACTTTTTTTTATTTGCTAATGTGTGAAAATTGAAGTTTTATTCCAATTCAGAAAATCTGATAATTTGTGATGTATTTAATCTATATAGCTATCAAATATGAAATGGTAAAAAAATTTGCACCAACATAATTTTTAAAAAGCTACAATGAGTAAATTCTTGAAGGTCAAAAAGGAATACATAATTTTTCCCTTTGGCTTTTTCTTGCTAGATTATTTTTCACTTTGATATTTAGTAAGCTAGAATTTTTAGCAAGAAATTTTCATTTCTGTACATAGCTTTATAGTTGCCGCTCGGTATGCGGTGTTTTTTCGAAGTTTAAATGTAGTCACTGCGTTAGCTTCATTTCACTTTTTTATCATTTTATATTCAGTTTTATACATTATATTTTTATCCCTCATAGGTAAATATTCCGTGAATAAAGAATTAAGCATAGTGTTTAATATGAAAGTGATTTACAAATGATGGGCCTCATTATGGTGATTTGTAAATAACTCATCAGAGTCTGCATTGAAATGCTTCCTGAATCATGCTGAGTATTACATGCTATTAAGTGTTTTCCGAATCAAGCATCTCGATTCTTATTCAAGTGCTTTACGAATCACACACTGAGATTCATGTTTGAAGGATTTAAAATTTGCCTATTGCAAATAGCATTAATGGGATTTAAAAATTACTGTTTGCAATTTTTATCAAAGTGATATATGAATCTCCTTTTGCATTTAATGATTACTAGATTATGCATCATTTTTTACATAAAAATCATTACCAAATAATGTGTTGTGTTTTGCATTGAAGTAATCAAAGAATCATGTGACAAAGTTTGCATTTTGGTGATTTATTAATCACTCATTGCTATTTATGACTTGTTACTTTGTGCATTTTTCAAACTTTATTGTTTGCTATTCATATATGCTTCGATTTACGGAACAAACGTTGCATTTCAATTTGCAAGTTATATCTTGTACATAATTTACGTCATCTTTAAGACTTGCTTCATGTTTCATGTCATTATATCTATGGGCAACATATTGCACTTTATATAAACACGTTTTAAAAAACTAGTCATAGTGAATTATAATAAAAAAAATTGCAATTTATGATTTATTTTAAGGAAACTATAGTTTTGTAAATCTTAAGTTTGTTATCTGTCAAAATATTGTTTTACAAAGGATTTTATTGTGCCCAAAATACTTTACTGATATTCTGAGGTGTTGTGTTTTTAAAATTGAAACAGATATGCTAAATATTAGTTTTCAAATTCTTATATGCTTCATATATTGTTAATGGATAGTCTTACCAGTTCTAGTCTTTAAAAGTTTGCATGTATGCTAATGTCAATTCGTTGTATTTTGTTAATTAAACCACAATGCAACTGTTAATTCATTTGCATTAGTAGATATGAGCAACACATATTTAAAAATTGCCAGAACTATTAAACAATGTAAAATTGATACAATTAATATATGCTCCAATGTTATAAAATCTAGTGGACATGTATTTTAGCATACTAACTGTTATTGAGTAGGTCCTTCAAAGTGATTGAAAAATCCTAAAATCATTGTTATTATTTTTTTTAAACTTATTTATTTATTAATTTTGAAAATTGAGTGGGATTGAATTTGAGAGGGGTAAATTTTGGTTTGTTTAGACTTTCCCTTTTTGCTGAAATGTTTAGGTTTGGATAGAATATTTATTATCTCTAACTTTTTTTTCTAGAAATGTTTGCAGCTATTTAATGTTTTATTCAATTTAAAAATTATTTTAAGAACAAAAAAATATCAGTAGCTATTGGTGATCGAAATGGGTTGCAGGTGGCGTCGAGCAGAACTCACTACCTATGGCAACACTTCGCATGCTTTCCCCATTAGCGTGTGGAGAGTCATAGAGTAAGAAAGTATGTTAGTTTCTCTCTTGATTTGTAAATAGATTAAAGTCTTTTAAGTTGGAAAACTATGTGGAACTGAAAATTACATTAAACATAGTTCTAAAGAAAGGCATCATGGAAATTTTCAAAAATATTTTTATTAAATAAAAAGAAAAAATATTAAGTAATGGGAAAATATCGTAGTACATTCCTATACAACTGAAAAGAAGAGGAGAGGGAAAAGAGAAGGGCCAAAGGCATGAAAGCGGTCTCTCCCCAGATGACTTATTCACGTGTTGTGATATCTTGAAACTTGTGATTTAAAATTTAAGTTTTAAAAAAAAATTTCTTTCAAAATTCAGTAAAAAAATGCTTAAACTATTTTATAACCACAATATTTTAAAATTCACATTAAAATTTTATAATAAGTTGAAGAATAATCCATGTATTAATGAAGAATAACCCATGAAGAATAATCCACAATTAAAAAATAAATATGAAACTTCTATTAATTTTTTATTTTAAAATTTAATTTTTTGAAAGAATTAATTTTGATTAAAAAAATTATAATTTATAAATGAAATAAGACTTATTAAATAGTTATTAATCTTTTTAGATGAGGAAATTTGAATTGAACTCTGAATCTCTCTGGTAGAAGGTGAACAACTTAACGGTCACACCACAGTGTAAAAGTAATGAAGTTATATATCTTGAAATTGAAATAAAATCAATTATAAATGATTAAATAAAAATAAAGAAAATTATAGAAATAACTTGTTTTAATGAAAAAATTTCAGCACTTTTTCAAAATCGCATCAGGCAATACATACCATCACCTTTCTCACAAATTGTGATGTCATTTTCGACCAATAGCGTGTCCCAGCTATTCTGAAATTTAATCGCTTGCTTAATTTGATCCCTATCTTAGCTACATGTTCTTTAATTTAAGCTTAACTTTGTTTTAATTGGAGTTTTCAAGATGTGTTCTGCCCTTGCTAGAAACAAACTTTTTTGCTTGCATTGATTACTAAACAATAATATTTTGGTGTAAGCCTACTCTTTTAGGGTGATACTAAAAATCCCAATTGAAATTGCAAGCAATCCCTAAAATATTTAACCCTCTTTGAATAGAATTAGATTAATCAGTATTTCATATATTGATTATGTGTCTAAAAGATTGCTTGCAAACTCAAACTATGATTTTTGTTTTTCTTAAAAAGATATTCTAAAGATATTCTAAGAACCATCACATAGTTTTTTGCAAATTCAAGATGTGTTTTTATTATTAGATGTTATTATTATTATTTTTTTCTAATTATTTAAATATTTTTAGATTTGGCTGTTTTATTTTTTATGTATTTTTTTGTGTGTGTGTATATATATTAATACATTGGATTAATAATTCAATACTGCTGTTTGCATTACTTTTTTTTGTTTTCTTTTATTACTTAGAATTTTTTTTAAAAATTTCTTGCAGTTTGAGTAGATAAAAGCTTTTAATTTTATTTTGAAAATTAATTTATTCTTTAGATGTTGCTGAAAGTTTTTATTTTATATTGTAAGTAAACTTATTTATTTAAATCTTGTTCACTTCCATTATTTTGGCAATAATTTGTTAATAATAAATATTTCAATCAAATGGAATATTTTTTCCAATTTGTTTCTAAAATAATTTAACAAGAGTCAACTTAGAAAATGGAATTGCTGATGTGTGTTTTGAAGAGTTTTATTTATCCTTTAGTTTTGAAATAGTTATTAATTTGATATTTCTTCATTTGCTATTTTGTAATTCAAAAGTTAATATATTCTTCTTAATATGATTTTTAAAAAATTTCATAGTATTTGGATGATTATAGAACCGTAGTTTTGGGTGTAAATAATTTTTACCAGATTCTTTATATAAGAACTTTACTGGATTGATTTCTAATAATGTTTTAAGATTTGCTATTCCTTTTTCTATTCACTAAGAATGTTCTTTTTTTTATTGACAACACTCGAATATTTGAAAATTTATATGTATTTTTTCTATACAGCTTTAAAGTTACACATTTTTCAAAAGTTTCTCATTTTCTATATTTGAAATAAATTTTAGTTAAATTTTAATTAACCGGTAGATTTTTAAACTCTTATTGAAAGAAATGTAAATCTGTGATTAATTAAAGTAATTGTGTTAAATTTTAAATGTAACACATTTGAAATTGTATTTTTTTCTCTTAATACTTTTAAGAGAGGGGTGTGAACACTGCAAACAAAAAGCTCAATGATATTTTTTAATTGTGTTACATTTGTTTGAATATTTAATTATTTAATATCATGTTTTATTTCCCTGTAAAATTTTTCATTAACCTTGTAAACTTGCAGTGAATCATGCTATTAAATGATATAACTAAGGAAAATACCGAACATAAAACAATGATACCGAACAAATATACATATTACAAATTGTATAAGTTTCATTGGGAGTACACAATTGTATACATTTGCATTAAAACATCTTTAATGCAGAAAACATTACAAAAAAACATATGTTAGAAATAATGTGAAATATTCAAATCTGCTTAAATATGAATGCTTTATTGTAGCTTTCAAGCTTGTGCATTATTTTCATTATTTTAATTTATTTTGATTTCTTTAAATCTTTTATACTTATCAATATTTTTATCATAATATTAATTACTTGTAGGACTCATCTTCACTGTGTTGCTTCTTGCAATAATTCAACTGCTGGAAAACCTTGATCAACTTGAGTAATCATGAAACAACCTGGGAGAGAATGAAAAATGCTTTGAATACCTCTGCAGTAAGTTCTAAATAGTATGAAATCTGTAAATTTCTGTATCACATATACACTTTAAAAATGCATTGTTCCACAGATAACCTAGGTGATGTGCAGATTAACTTAAGCAACCTCCTTATTAAGTATGCTTCAATAAATGTTTTTAAAATTCATTCAATTACTTTCGTAAAATTATATTTTATGATTGCATACAAAAGCTTTATATAGTATATTCCATGTAGTGTGCCATTTGTTGCTGAACTTTATTCAGTCCAGTATATGCTCCATTTAATATCATGCACAAGATTCTGGTACAAAACAATTTTTACAAATGACTGTATAGGATTCTTCATTAAAGCACATGCTCACAATTTTGTGCTGGGTTCTCTCTTTACATCTCATTACACCCAAATGCCTTATATGAAAAAGTTATTCTCAGACAATTAGAAATTCATCTCATAATGAACTTAATGTTGATAATAGATTGAAGTTTACAAATCAATGACTAGCTATTGTTGTCTTCTTTTACTTTTTATCGCTGTTTGCTCTTCGATGTGGCAATGAGTCAAGTTAAGAATAATTTCAACAATAAAACAATAAATTTAATTAAGAAATAAAAGAAAACAAACTACTTCAGCAGCCGAGTACATTGCTGCTTCCTAATCATTTCATATTAAAAATATCTCTCTTACATTTGTAAACAGACACAGTACCTGCTGCACAACTCACTATTAACCAGTGATGCTGAAGATTACAAATATGAAAGAATTGATGTTGGTATCACTGGTAGTCAAAAACAAGAAGCTGACCTGATGGTTAGTTATTAATTAAACTACCCTTCTATTTTTCGAATTTTCTGTCGTTGCGTGTGGTTAAATGAAATTAACCATCTTCATAATCATGTTTTTTGTAAAAAAGAAAAAAAATCCTGTTAACTGTCAATTTTTCAAAGATATAAAAGTCAATAAAAAAACTAAAATTATATTATTTTTCTTTATTTTCCTTTTGAAAAGTCAGCTAGTAGTGGCCATTAAAAATTTCTCCTATTTTCACCAGATATTAACGTAATTTTGTTAACTGAAATACATTAATAAATTAAAAATAAATGTTCATTAAGCGTTTTATTCTTTTCTAGTGAAAGTCCATAAAATTTTCATAAATACTTGTGAAAAATACAAACAAGCAGTTATATACATCTTAAAATTTTTCTAACTTTAAATTTCCATCAGCTTTTAGTGTATACAGTGGTGGCCAAAAGTGTGGACACTTTTTGAAAGTTTCATGTTTTTCAACTTTGTGTGCTTGTAGAATATATTAATTTTCACTTAAATACAAAAGTTTATATATCAAATTGAAGGTAATTTAATGTAGAATTTAATAATGAATACAGTATTACAATATCTGTATTACAAGAAAAGTTATGCAACTAATAGTAAGATCTATCTTAGATTTGCATTTTTTTAAGTGATACTTACACAATCAATACTTAGTAGGATAACCCTTAATTTTTAAGACAGCTTCACAGCGTCTTTTCATCAAGTGGATGAGTGTTTAGAGTTCATCTTTTGTAATCACATGGTGCCAAGAATCAATTATAGCTTCACTTAGTTGTCTTTTATTGGATGGACGTTTTTTTCGTACACGAACTTTCAAACGTCGCCACAAATTTTCAATTGGATTGAGATCAGGGCTGTTTCCTTGCCATGGTAATATATCTATGCCTTTATTTTGAAACCATGCTTTGCATACTTTTGCTGTGTGGCATGGAGCTGAATCCTGCTGAAAAATAAATGGTGTGTTGTTGGAGAAGAGATCCCTGATGCCAACCACTGTAAATAATAGTTGGTGTACCTCTGCAAGTGTATAAATAATTATTTTAAGTAAAATCACATTTATTTTATAGGAACCAGAAGCAAAAGTTGAATCTGTTGCTTTGGTAATTCATCATTATGAGCAACAGGAAGATATGCAGGGTGCATATCTTCCTATATGCATACTATTTTTGGTCTTATGCGACTATGGCGACTTTTTTTGCTTGAAAAGGCTGAAAAAGCAACTATTTTCAGGAATAGGCAACTATTAGGAGACTTTTTTTACTCTTGACGAAGTTTTTCGCAAAAATGAACGCTACTTTTCAGAACGTTAATAAAAGAAAGCAAACTTTAGAGGCAAAAAAAGCAGCTATTTTCAGGAATAGACGACTATTAGGAGATTTTTTTTACTCTTGGCGAAGTTTTTTCGCAAAATGAACGTTACTTTTCAGAACGTTAATATAAGAAAGCTAACTTTTATACAATCATTTATGTCCAAAGAGCCAAAAATTTAAATTTTCATTGGATTTAATAAAGTACTCGTTATATGTTCTCTCTGAGGTGCAGTTTCGTTATTTTTAATTTTTTTTCCTTCTAGTAACATTTATATTTTATTGTAATTCAACTTTTATTTAGTACCTATTTTCTAATATGTATACCTTTTACATTTGTACAAAAATTTTTTTTAATTGGAGCATAGTTAGGACTGGGCGATAAATTGATGTATTGCGAAATGTCGATTTAACGCATATGTCAGTAGGCCGTTGTAGTGACTTTCGCTTTAGGCGCTGCGTCAGAAATCTGATTTAAGCCGCTGGAATTAGATTACAATCGCGATTTAATGATTTAATATGTAAGGATCCTTGACTAGGCTAACGCTGTTATCGCATTAATGAAGACGATTTTGATTTCGTCTAGCTGCAGAGATGTAGATAGCGTTTTGCTATTAAGATATTAGTTTGTGATAAATGACGAAGACGAATTGAATCAGAACTCCCGGTTTCGTGCGAGGATCAGCGTTGTAATATAGAATGCAATGCATTGTTTCTTTATGTCGATTTTTGTCTTTGGGATTTTGCGTTTTTTGAAGATTATTTATAATGAGACTTTAGTCATTTTGCGATCGTTGTGCATTTTATTTCGTCGGAAATAATTGTCGGGTTTCTTGTAAATTATTTTCAGTGAGACTTTTGCACCGATCGTTTCGTTCTGCATTATTTCATACCATTCTTTTTCTGTCTGGGTTTAACGATTCTTATAAATTATTTTTAGTAGACCTACTGTTACTTTGCGATTGTTGCACAATCGCTGTTATCTTAAATTTTCGTTCTGAACTCAATAGATTCTTCTGAACTCATTGATTTTTTTCAATTATTTTTTATTTTATTTTAAACGATACAATTTAATAGGGGTATTTTGTATTTAATTTTGTTATAAAAAGTTAGTTTTTTTAAATTTATTAAATGTGGTTAAGCATAATAATTTGATTGTTTTTCAACCAATAAATGCTCAGTCAATTTTAATTATAAAAAAATTAAACAAAGCCTACCTTTATTTAAATTGCTTTTATTTTTGAGAAAATGAAAAGAAAGTTTTGAAAAAATTTGGTTAACTGATTAGTTTGGCAGATTTTAAAAACAAAGATTTTTTTTAATTAAATAAAAAGTTTAGTAATGTTTTGACGTTTTTAATAATTTAACATTAGTACTTAAAGTATTTTTTTAAAATTTTTTATTAAAATTCTTTTAATACTTGTTTGTTTTATAATTTGTTCGATAGTCAGTATCCTTTTTAAACAAATAAATCTTAAGTCGATTTTGTTTTCAAAAATTAAAATATTTTTGCATTTATTAAGTACAGCATTTGACCATTAGTTAATACTACTTTTTATTATTTTAAATAAGTAAGTAAAAAAGGGTCTAATGATGTTTCAAAAGCATGTTTTTTTTCCAACAAATAATAAAAAAAAACAATTTTTTTTTCTAAAGTGAACATTTCTTTGGTTTGTTTTCCACTTTCGTTTTTTTCTTCTTTTAATTTTTAATGCGTGTATGTAAAATAATTTGTTACAGTATTATTATTTTTAAACCAATAAATCTTAAATCATTTTTAATTTAAGAAGAATGAAATAAAGCTTGGGTTTGCTTTTACTTTGACTTCTTTATTAATTTAATTGAAAAAATTAAGCAATGATATTGATGTCATGGTAGAATATGTTGAGAATTAATATTTTCTTTTGTACTAGATTTATTCCTTTTTATTTATTTTTGATTGATTTAAAGATTTCCCATAGGTAATTTCTGAACATATGCTAAATCGTGATGTCTAACGGACGATGCATAACTATTTAAAATTTCTGACATCAACCAGTCCTTATCATAGTATTTGACAATTAAGCTACAATTTTAATTATTTGGCTACTATTTTTTATAAATTTTTGTTCCTGTTCAGGCAACTATTTTCATAGTTTTTCACCATTAATTATTTTCAAATTTTTCACCATTTAAAATGTATTTGAATAATAATTTTTAAAATTAATTATGTATTGATAACATTGTTTTAATTTTAATTCACAATTTTTATTTTAAAGTTTGGATACTTTTAAGTTTGGATACCTGGATATAAAGTTTGCATACCTGGACAACTGAAAAGTTGCCCAGGTGCAAGTAAAAAGTCACTAAAAAAATAGACCTCTGTCAAGTTTTTATTTTATTTTATTTAATTTTTTAAACAGATAGAAATTAAATAGAATAAAAAATGTAAAATAAAAAATTACAAAAAAAATGTCGAATTTCCTTGTGCCCGGCTGACCAAAAAGTAATAAATTTTATTTTAAAAATGATACTATGACAAACATTTCTTATTAGAATGGGAATTGTATTAAAAAAATGAAATTCTTTGTATAATTTCACTTATGAAATGCTTATAGTAAAAAAAATATGCTCTGAAAATTCCTTATATTTATCACAATATTTGTAAACGTAAACAGTTCCCTAATTTTTTTGTTGTTAAAATACTTATTGCTTTTTTGTATTTTAACCTGTAAAATTTTTTTTATAAAGTTTCCTTTCTTTAACTACATGTTTTTGTGCAAAAGAATTTGCAGTTAGAAATTGTTTTGTAAATGCCACAATCTTTTGTAAATTTTTAGCATCTATAATCTTATGTCTTATGAATTGGAAGCATCTATATGTCTTATGAATTGCAGGCATAATAATGCACGAGATTATGTATAGGGTGTTCAAACATATCCATGAAGCACAAAGTGTGCTCAAAATTGCTACTTACATCACAGTACAAAGTTTTTTTGCAGAATAATTTATGTTTTGAGCAAGTGATGGTGAATGTAAAATTCATGACAGAGGTTACCCAACATAAGTTTTTTCTCGCGTTAGGATGAAATTTTTACTTATTTAAGTAAAGAACGTATATTAAATTAAAATTTTTTTTTTATTTGACTTTTTATTTTAGGATGATTATAATTGATACAATGGGTTATGTTGTGAAGATACAATCATGTGATAGCCCTTCCTACCCTATATTGTAAAAATTGAAAAATCACCTTCTTTATAAAAAATAATCTAGTTAGTTAACTTAGTGAGAGATGTTTTTTTTTAATTGTTATTATTGTCATATGTCTGTAGAAATACTCTCAATTGTATTTGTCTTTATAAAAATATGTTTTAACTGAAAAAAATATCTTTTCTAAATATTATAAATTTTGTAATAATCTTTTATAAAAATTAAATCGAAAGCACCCTGAAATCCTTCTCATTAAAATTGAATTTTAGCTAAAAACTTTCTATGGTTATTAATTAACTTAGTTTATTTCTTAATTATTAGGCATTAGTTAACTCAGTTATTAATCAGTATATCTTCTTTACTGAGTTATTAATATATTTCTCTGTTATTAGACATTAGTTGTTTATTGCTCACACTTCTAAATTTTGTTTTTATGTTAAACATAGCAAATGGCACATGTAAAGATGTTTGAATCATTAATTTGGAGCACCCAAGTAAAGTAAAAACCATAAAAAAGAAGTTATCTTTTTTTTTTTCAACAGTGCATTTTAAATTTTAAGTGCAAAATTTCTTAATTTTAAGTGATAATTTTAAGATTTTCTGTAAAATTTTAAGGGCTTTAAGGTCATTTTTAATTTAGACATTTTCTTTTAAAATGCATTATAAAAATTTAAATTTTAAAGGCACACTTTAATATTTTGGATAATCTGTAATGGGTGAGATGGAAGACCATAATGGAGGTCCTATATTGCAAGTTGGATTAATGAGATTATATGATTGCACAGATTAAATTATAAGTGATGACTAGCATAAAACATGATTTTAAGTTTACAACATTCTTCTAGATATTATATAATTTCCCCCATTGTGAAATTTTGTGTTAAAATGTTTTGCTTCCAAATTCTTTTCCAGTAAGCAATTTATCAGAATCAACGGCTACAAAAGTTGATGCCCCTGCTACACCAAATTTATGAGCCATGCACACTGCAATCACTTACTCGCCAAGTTCTAAGTCTGACTCTAACTGTGATTCTAATGAAAATAGTGAAAGAATTGTCCACCCTCAAGGAATGAAGCATAAAATACCACATCCTTTCTGTAAGGTTATGTGCTTGAGAAATTCTAAATGTTGCATTTGCTTGGACTCTATGTATTTAGGAAGATCAATTGTTAAATGTCAAGGTAATTTTTTATTTTATTCTTGTGCTTTCTGAGTGACTTTTTTGTCTCGTCACTTTGCTGCTGAGCTTTAGTTTACTTAATTTGCTGTTAGTGCTGTTAAAGAAAAAATTTATCACTTCAAGGATAGAGATAAGACTCAAACCTAGCTCATTAGCTTGCTTGAAACATCAAAAACTTCTGAAAAAAATTTGTTTATTTCATCCAATAATTTTTTTATGAAAAAAATCTGATGACCTTATGTCTTAAGATATCTTTTTTTTTCCCAGTCAATCTTTATTCTTATATAAAAAGACATATCTTGAACTTTTTTCTACGTTGTGCTTCATCATTGCGAAAAACGTGCTTATATCTTCCTCAAAGAATGTGTCGGTTAGACAAATTTCTGAACTATGTCTCTCCCTTATCTCTATCAGGTAAAAAATATCAAAACCCTAAGTCTTTTAATTTTGTGGACATCTGTAGGCACTTTTGGCCTGCAATTGGTACACAACTTATGGTAATTTAAGTACCTGGAAGTAATTTCAGGCAAAACTGTTTATGCAATTCCAGCTTATTGATCAGAAAAAGTTGGCGGTGTAAAATATCTTTTCTCTCTAACTCCATTCTCTCATATCAATGTAACTTATTAAATCATCACTGACAACTGAAGGCCTCTCCTTGCTTCTTTAGTTTTTCGTCAAATGTTTTTAACACACCTTCTGACCATACAATAATTTGACTTAACACTTTCAACATAAATCTCAGTAAATGGACAGTGAATTTCATTATTCTTTGCATTCCTAGCATTAAAACAAATTAGATTGTTTGGTACAGTCAGCGAGTTCCACAACCATTATCAGCAAATCAATCCAAATTGTTTAAATGGAAAAAGCTATGGATAAGAAAAGCTTATGTATATGTTTTGTCACTATTTCTTGCAAAAAAGAACGTCATAGAGCTTTATTTCCAGACATGCATCACACTTTTCAATTCATAATGAAAAACATAAGGTTTTAATTTTTTTCGTGACTGAAATTGTTCTATATTATATAATGATGGTTATAATTTTTGGTAAATGACAGCTATATGAAAAGAGCTTGAAAAATCTTAAAATTTTTACATGCCATGCTGGGCATGTTAGTCTTAAAAGAAACCTTTAGTCTTAAAACACCCTTTTTTGAATGTTCACTACGTATTTAAGTAATGGCTATAAAAATAACAAAGCTCTTTCACATTTCAAATTTCTGAGTCCACATTTCAGTAAAAAAGATTAAGCTTACTTTGTTTATTAAATATTTAATTACATAATTCAGTAACATTTATTAGGTCAATCTATTAGTATCTTATTAGGTCAATTTTTTTCTTTCTATTTTGGTGCCACTTATCTGTTCATTATTGTTAAAATGAGAAGGGGCAATTAAATGTTATTTCTAATTAAGGAGTTAAATATCTGGTGATGCATGTAAGATAAAAAATACTTGCCCGATCAATTTCTTTCTTTCTTTTTTTTTTTACCTGAAATGTAATTTATAGATTAGATAATATAATTTTTAAGTCATATTCATTACACTATATAAATTTTTTCCTAATTTATTATTTTTATTTTTTGTAGAATGTCTGTTAGAATGTCATCCAAAATGTGCTTCATCATTGCCAAAAACCTGTGGATTACCAACAGGTTTCATGCAGCATTTTAAAACTGCTGTAAGAAATTCTCCGTCAGTCGATAAAGTTGAAACAATTTCAAACATATCAGAAGGATGGATAAAAGTGCCAAAGTAAGTGTAAACTTAGTACTATTTACATTTGGTTTTATCACAATGCAGTAGTTCCTGTCAAACAATTGTGAATTAATGAATAGTTAAAACTTGGACTATTATACTAAAAGTGAACTACTGTATTAATTTTGCATAGTAATTACAAGACAAATCTACTTTATTTCTGCCAGGCCAACTGCCAAATGAATTCCTTAAGTTATTTACTTTAAATTTTTGTTTAAATTTTCATCAAATGTTATGGTTTAGTATACAAGGTTGTAATAAGTTAAACATTGTATATTTCAAGTTTGTATCTATTATATTTCTGTTAGTTTACAATTTTATTTCTTTAACTGTTATTTTAGTTTTTCATAGTAAAAAGTAATAAAAAGAACTTCTGAATTGTTCTTGAACAATATCTAAGAACACCTGAATAAACATTCGAATTTAAACTAAAATTGAGCATAATTTATCATTTAATTACTTACATTCATTTAATACAATTATTTGTCTTTTTCTTAGAATTAACAAACATGGCTGGGATGGAAGATATATGCGCTTTGAAGATAGTGTTCTTTACATATTTGAAACTGCAGAGGAGAAGGACCCAGATGAAGCTTTACTGGAAATAGACTTTTTATCAGATAAAGCATCAATCACAGTATCAAGTTCGGTTTCTGCTACTGAACCTCCTTATGCAGCCAATTCAGATTTACCATTTGTTCTGAAAGTTGAATCATTTCCCCACACTACATGCTTGCCTAAAAGTTAATTTTCAGGTGTTTTCACTTGCTGGAATTTTAAATTCTGAAAGTTTTATAAAAGTTAACATAAATAAAATCTTACTTTATCATTATTTGTTGAAATGTTTCTGAATAATTAGATTAAAAGCAATATATAATTCTCATCAGAATGTTTTCCATAGTGTCTGAAATGTAAATTATCAACTGCAATTTGATCAAGGTCACAAAGCTCGAGGAGCATCATGTGAAACGTGACAGAAAGATAAATCTTAGCCTAGAAGGCATTGTTGAAATAGGAAGTAATTGTGTTCCCTAGCCTAGGTAAAGAATAGCTGTCTGGCTGATTAACGAAGGGGTCGGAGGTTAAAAAATTATGCATTAAATATAGTAGTTAAATGTAGATTATTAAATATAGTCATTAAAATTTTTAAAAATGAAATTAAGAAAAATTAATAGTTATGAAATAAAAATTTAGACCTTGTATATATATATATATATATATATATATATATATATGCTAAGCTTTGAAGATATTGTTATATAGTTGAACATTTATTTTGTTTGCTTTCAATCCACTTTTTCAATTTATGATAATTTTCCAATTATTAGATTCTTATTAAATTGCACATAAACTTACTTTTACTATAGCAATTATTTATAGAAATTCAAAAGCAGTTTTATTGTTTTTATTATGAATATAATTTTTTTAGATCAATTTACTTAATTACACATATTTATGCATTTTTATTTTTAACGACAATATTTTAAAAATTCTTGAGAAAAATTATCAAATACTCATATGAAGAGGACATGTGGAAAAATTACAGCAATAATGGATGTTTCAAAAACGAAGAAATGGATGCTTCAAAATATTTTTATATGAATTATGGAAAGACATATACAAAATTTGGCATCTATTTCGAGTCGTTTACTTTCAAATAATTAAAAATTAGTTAAGCAATTTAGATTATCTACATGAACCTTATAACAAATAATTTTATTAATTATTATACTTTTTAATTTTCAAACTTAAAAATTTTTTCCGATACACCGAACTGAAATTCACATTAAAAAATAGTTTCTAGATAAGATAATTTATTTGAAAAAAAATTGAACTTTTCGATTTTTTAAAATGATATAGAAATATTGTACTTAAAATATTATTGTTAAAATAGTTCTTCAACATTTTTTTAATTTTTATGCACAAGTTTACAAACTCTTTTATGGTACAGCACTTGAAGGAATATAATTTACAAATGAAAACTTCATTGAAATGAATTTAATACTGGCTAGAGCAAAAAATATTTTTTATACCTTGAGGAGGAATTATAGTTTCTGGGGATAATATTTTTAATGGTTTCAGAGCCTTGTTAAATAATAAGAAAAGTTTCTCTTATTTCATATTGTAAATTGATATAAAATAAGACACACATTTAGGTTGAATAATATTTAGTACTATCACCAAATTAATTTCTCCTTAATGACTGATGTTAATTTTAAATGTTGGTTTCTAAGAAATTTAAAATTTATTTTTCAATCATTTAAGTTATTGAATTATATTAGTTTTTGTTTTGCAACGAAAAAAAAAGGATTTTATTTGTGCGAGAATATTATTATCAATTTAAATGCTTAATTTAGATTTTGTATAACTGGATTACATGGAATTACATACTTATGTTTTAATATAAATAATAAAATTTAAAAAAAAAAAGAAGGTTGCATTTATTAACATTTTATAAATCTCTTCACTTTATCGATATTCTTGCTTCAAATTATGTCTTTCTTCCCTTTGAACTCCTATTTTGGGGATATTTCCACAGGTGAATAAAGAGTTGATCAGTCATTCCAGAGTAAAACTGGTGGTAGGAAATTTTTGCTACTTGTTTTCCTACTTCGGGTGTTTGCGGTATTCTGGGCATGTTGTGGTTTGGAGGGCTCGGTATTTAAAAAGTTAAAGTTATTTCGATTAGTCAAGTAACATGCTTCTAATAATGTTATGTCTATTAAACTTCATTGTTAAATTCTATACAAATTTTATGTGCTGCTCAATTTTTTTGTTAAAATTATTTTTTGCATTCAATTTAGCATGTATTGCTTTAACGTTTCCAATGTTAGTAATTTAATCTAATGTATTATCTCTTTCTTTCTCGCTTTTTTTAAAAATCATTTCCTTGTTCTTATTTTTATTGCTTGTTCATTTTAGGATCTTGTATATCATGACATATAACTTCAATGAAAAGCAAATGTGGGTATCTGTTTTGGAAAAAGCAGCTGAAATAAGCCTTTCAAAAGTAGACAGTAGTCTTAAAGTAAGTTAAGTAAAAAGTACATAACTTTATCCTTTCACCTAAGCTGTTTAACCTATATATAAAGTGTGTTACAGTTTTAAAATTGGAATCACTATTTCAAGCCTGTTTTAAAATCTTTTGTAGAATCCAGTATTTAAATCTTCACTGATCCTGATAGTGTATAGAAATCAGTATATATATGTATATAAACAGATGAACCTCGCTAACCTGAACCTCGATTTCACGAATTTTTTGATATCTCGAAGAGAAAAAAAAATTCCCTTCAAATTTCCTATACACTCAATGTTAAAAAGAACTTGGTTTCATGATTTTTTTTTTCTAATCCCTCGATAACTTGAATTTTTTTTCCATAAATAGTGTAGATCTTTTTCTAAAATTAAAAAAATATTCCAAAAAAAAAAAAAAAAAAAAATTAAGAATTGCTGACAAGGCATGGAATGATGTGTCTTCCTCTAGGATAATGAATGGCTTCAAGAAGTCTGAACTCATTAAAGATCACAAAAACAGTCAAACAATCAATATCGTTAATTCTAATGAAAACCACACCGAAAATGATAGGAACAGATTGACCGGACTCATGAAGCTTGATGACATGGAATTTCCTGACTTTGTAAACGTAGATAATGCTGTAACAGTGTGTGATCAGTGGGAAGACAATGACATCATCGCACAAAGAAAAGCTTCTTGTGAGGTATCAGAAGAAGAGGATGAGGGAATCTAAGATTTACCGCTCAATGTTAGTAACAAACAAGCACTTTCTGCAGTAGATACTGTGAGGAGATTTATTGAGAGGCAGCCGAATATTATGGTCCACTTAGAAAATGTTATAGACAAACTTTCTTTCACATCTCTAAAACAAACAACAATTGAATTTTTTTTTTTTAAATGAAAGTGTAAAAAGTGTTTTTAAAATAAATATGGAATATTAAATAAGGTATGTAAAGAGCATTTTTCTTTATTCTACCATTGATAGCATGCGATTTTCGATATCTCGAATTTTTTTTCCTCTCCCTTCAAGCTCGAGATCTAGAGGTTTGACTGCGTATATATATATATATATATATTTTAATGTTTCATGGTTTTATTAAGACTATTATATTTTGTTATTTTGTTTGTATTTGCTGTATTCAATGAAGCTTAATTATCTAATTAATAGATTGTTGTATTACTTATTTTATCTACATTTAGTGAAATGTCCTTGTGCGATTCTTCTGTATGTTGAGTAACTCATGATTTGTAGTATTTTCACTGCTTCTGTAAAAAATTAGTTAAATTTTTAATATGTTACCATTTCCTAAAACTGTATACCTAGTTCTTTATGTAAATGCTATACTTATTTAATTATTTGATTTACTCACCTATTTAATTTATTTATTAATATTCATTTATTTACTTTTATTGTTTTTCATTTAATTAGTAAATATTTAAGCTTAACATTAAACAAATTCTATCTTTTTATTTTTTAAGAGATTGGATACAAAAACAATTATAAGTCTCAAAGACTGTAAAGCTATTGATCCTTTATGTGCAAGTATATTTGATGAACAAGTAAGTATAAGACCTGTTGTTAATTTGAACCATTTTTAATTTCTTTTGCAATAATTATAAGTATGTTTTTATTAGGTTATGCTGTTGGGTGCGACAGAAGGATTATATGCTCTTAAAGATATGCAAGATGAGTCTCCTTCATCCATTAAAAAAGTTGATGGAATAATGCGTGTTTTTCAAATTATGAGTCTAAAAATTATTAATGTTGCACTCCTTATAAATGGTAAATATAATTTTTTAATCAAATTATGCAGCACAGTTAAAATGAATTTTTGTAAATGAAAATATATAAATTAGAAAGGGAAAAGAGGATGAGAATTAGAAATGCTGTTATTCTGTTAGAATAATTATTTTCATAAAATACTAACTCTCTAATGTAAGCTGAGATCAAATGGTAAAAGTCTTACGATAACTTCGCAAGTTAGTTTTGTCACACCCAGTGTGCATGGTGCTTCCAGTCTTCACTTTCCTTGACTTGGCCAAGGATTGTATGTGCTAAAATTTAGATATTTGATAAAATTGCTCTTCCTATTATTTCTCTGTGGTTCAGAATTTACTCTAATATACTATTCCTTAGTATTTAAAGGTAGGAAGTTTGAAATGAAGACTGGGTGATTATTACCCCCATCTGCTCTGCTATGTAAGAACATATGCCAGTGTTGTCTTTGGATCTCTAAGGATAAATTCCAAACCATTTCAATTGTAGCTGTGAGTCAAAAATAGTTTATTTTAGTATAAAAAGAGAAAATGGTTAATGTAAAATAATATTTTGTTTAAATACTTTTATTTTAATTTATGTTTAGGAAGCAGTCTTAACCAAGTCTTTTAGGTCAAAAAAAAAAAAAAAAAAAAAATTAGAAAAATTACCTTTTTTATAATTTTTAATTTTTTACTCTTACATAACACTTTTATATTTACTTTCATGTATAATTTTTACTTTTATATAATTTAATTAATAATCATTTCTTCCTCCTAGTTTTTGAACTCTATTTAATTTTTTTTAAGTAATGCTAGTGTCTTATTCTTGGATCAAGAAATCAAAGTATTTAAATATTTTATCTTTAAAGGAAAGTCATTCTGATTAACTCTGCTATTTTTGAAAAGAAACACAATCAGTGGCGTATCTAGGGTATGGCAAGTATGGCGAATGCCATGGGCGCATTATTTCAAAAAGGCGCAAAATTGATCAGCATCAACGATTTTTTTACTGAAAAATTTTATTAAGTGTTTTTTTTAAATTTATATATATATATATATATATATATATATATATATATATATATATATATATATATATATATATATATATATATATATATATATAGAGAGAGAGAGAGAGAGAGAGAGTTAGTTAGTTAGAGGGGCAATTAAAATAAAGTATACAACATTTATCCATTTCATGTGGGCTCGAAATGAAGACATCGTCTTTTGAGGGACTCTTTTTGTCACTGGGGGAGTGAAGTATGAAAGGCAGCTGCATATCGCAAAACAAAGTAGGTGACTAGTGTCAAACAATTCAGGTTAAATGTAATTTGTTAATGTTCATGAATACATTCACTATAAATACTAAAATAAATAACTGAAAAAAATATCTTTGTCCTTTCTGCTATTATATTTACGACGATTTCGGCAAAAACAAAATTTTAATTATAAAATCAATGCTTAATTTTTAATAATTATTACTCTCTTTGCTAACTTTTTGATACATTCCAATTAAAATATTTTTAATTTTAGAAAATTTCCTAAATAATTCCCATTTAATTTTCATCAAAATCCTTTTACTAAAAGTCTTTTACCCGAATATATAATTTCAAATGCATTTAAAATTCCGAAAATGTAACTTATAATTGCTTCACAACAAGTCAAAGCTGTAATAGAAAGAATTTAAGTAATCACCAGAGCCGGATTAAGAACCTCAGAGGCCCTAAGTACTTATATTTTTGGATGCTCCTTAAATATAATTAAGAAGATCAATATAAATAAAAAAAATATTTCTCTTAAAGGAAACTAAAGTGAAGTTTACAAAAATAAATAAATATATATAACTGCCAAATTTAACACTTTTTGCGGAGAATCTGGTGGAAATCAAAATTTTTCAATTAACTCTGTGAATGTTTTTTAAGACTAATCACATATTCTTAGATTTTAGAGGAAAATTAAAATAATTTCGACATTCCTGGTATTTCATTTTTAAATTTTCCTGACCCACAAGCTATTTCTCCCCTTTTCAATTCTATAAAATATAACCTAATTTTATTTTCAAACTTTCCGTGTCTTATGTAATGTTTTCGAATATGCTTTTTAAATTTTTACTGAAAATATTTTCACTATGGGTGTCAAGTTAATATTCACGTAAAAAAAAATAACATATCGAACTTTAACCAATTTTTATGGAGAATAAAAAAGGTTAATTCAGTATATAAACGAAAATAGTAGTTAATAAAAATAACAAACAACTCTTTTTTTCTGTCTCCTAGAATGTTGAGAAACCTGAGACAGTTCTCCATGAATTAATAAAAGATTTCTTATTATCCACCGCATTTATTATTATTATTAATCCAACTATTTCGCTTTTTGTGTCAAAATCGGTTTGTTTCCACTCCTTTGAAAAACGTAGTGTTTATTTTATTTTACATTATTATTTTATTCATAATAATCAATCAAAAATATTCTATACATTTAATGTGTTTAATGTAAAACAATTTAAAGTTCTGAATTAATAATAAACTTAATTTATAATTAAACTGTTACATGCTGCTTCACTTTAATTTCATGTTTGTGAAAATTAACAACAGAAAGTGAGTTTTGTATATAAGGGATAGTGTCATTATTTTAGAACTTACAATATGCTATCATATTGATTTGTATTGAACACTAATTTTACGGTAAATTCGCAAATAGTCTAAGAAACAGCTTAACGAGAAAAATCTAACTCAGAGTTAAACTGTAATATTGCATAAGGAAAAAAACACTGAAATAGCCTCAAAAAATCATGGTTATATATAAAAATAAAATAATTAACTAAATAAAATATTTTCTATTACGAAAGTACAGAATATGTACTAGCATTAAGAATGTATATTATTATTATGTATTAATGCAAGTTTTGCCATATTTCAAAGGTTTATATAGCCTGTGCTATGTATGATGTTATAGCTTTTGAGTAGTAAATATATCGATATATCAAATTTCTTCTTCCTCAGCAATGCATAACGCATTTATTTAAAACCATGTACTTTTCAATAATAAGAACAGAAAAGAAGTCCTAAAAATATTTATTGATTTTTATTTAGAATAGTTTACTTTGATATTCATTTCAGTTTAAAATAATATTCTTAAAAAAAATGCTTTTCGACTTAGATTATTTGATATTATTCATGTATATTTGAAAATACCATACGTTAAAACTAAACTATAATAAAGAAGCTGAATCCTTAAATTTAAAATATTTATCTATATGAAAAAATTAAGTAAAAATATAAGAGACTAAAAGAAAATGAAAGGCGAAGGAACGAATTTTAGGATGTTCAAAAGTGGGTGAGAAATGTAAAGAAACTTTTTCTCCTTATCTAAAGGAAAGTGAGACCTCCCATAGTGCATCCCACTGTAACTTTACTCTTTCTTTTGAAGAAGTCCCCCATTCTTAAACAAGAAAAGATTAAAAGAAAGACCAGAATGCCGTGAATCCATGATCCCTGAATAAATTTTTATTCTCTTTATTTTTCCACTACCACAAGCAAAGAGAAAAGAATTTGTTCCTCCTCTTCGTATCACATTACAAGATTGTAGTCCTTCTAAAAAGGCAATTAAACAGGGAACCCCTTCAGGCAGAGATAGATCCTTGGTGATGACCAGAGGATGACAGAGAAATGCAAAATCCATGGGGTGTCTCATGCTTGTAAATCTCCAGTTTCATCAGGGGTTAAAATCTCTTTGAAAAACGTTTTCGGAATCTGTAATAGATTTCAAAAAGAACCCCTGCTGTAAATTAGCGTAAATCCTTCCAAAACAGGAAATATTTGTCATCCATGGTGGGAATCACCTCCACAAAAGTGTGAAATACTAAAAATGGGAGGTGCATCTGTCTTGCTCATCAACTTATTTGAACCAATGAAGGGATTTAACAATGAATACACACCTCTATTTTGAAAAATAAAGACAGACGTAATTGTAAGTTGTTAGGTGTTCACGCTCCTATGAAAAATTCTGCTCGTTCTAGTTGTTATTTCAAAATTTAATTCAAGAAAATAAATATTTATAGTCTATTTTGGAATTTTATAATCTAATTTGATAGGTTACAGCTAGGTTAATTCAGTTCAGTTAGGTTTTAATTCATTCAACTATTTAAGTAGTAAGATTTTTTTCCTTGATCGTAATAAGTAATCATTTCCTAAATATTTAAATAAATGTATTATGCATAAATTATTAATTTGCGTTATAGGCGTTCGTTATATTTTTTAGAAATGATGTCTATGTGAAGGGATGCCAACTGCTAAGATTTTTCAGAAATATTTTATTAACTGGTGGAAAGTTAAGGACCAAAATTTGCAAACGTTTGGATAATTTTGGTTAAATTTAAAAGGCTTACCACTAGATAACTGGAACTAAATTGTGTTTAACACGAAATTTCGAATTATACATACGTAGTGGCGTAAAAAAAATAATTTTATATCAAATTTCATAATTAAATAATTGTATATCTGTATAAAAAAGAAACAAAACATAAATTTTGCTACCACTAGAAAAAAGTTTCCCATTAAACAGAGCAAGTTGGCATCTCTATATATATAGATCGAGAGGGACATTTGGCTCTCCCCCTTTTTAATTTTATAAATTAGAATTTGTAATATTTTTTAGATTTTATTATTGCTGTTTTATGTGAAAAAACATTTAACATGCCCAAGGATTTTTTTTTGGTATTAATAATTATATATTGCATAATTAAATATTCGTTAATGCTTTATTATTGAAATTAATATGTAATAAAAAAAAGATAAATGTTAAAATTTCAAATGTTATTGGGGACATAATTTTTTAAATTTCCTGAAAATTTATTGCGATAGGTAAATAATTTTGTGTTTATTAAGTAAGTAATATTCATAAAGTAACAAGCTTTTCTTTTTATTTATTAATAGATAAATTTTGAATTTAACCACGTGTAAAACATGTGTTTTTTTCCTTTGAATGGTTAGGAAGCATATCGTCAGTTGTTGGCATTTTATTTTTTTTGTACTTTAAGTTACAGAAGTATATTCACTCACAATTTTAATTATATTTTAATGCTTTATATGTGAATTGCAATAATCCTTCTACTTACAAATTGAAATTTTTTCTTCTAATTTTTAAAGACATGTTTGTTTTGAATTTTTAAATTATATTCAGTTAATATTTATCTAACTGTCTTTCACTTTGAAATTGAATCAACTTCTTCCTTATTTCTCGGCCACAAAATTTTGCAAATCTTTCTCCTATGTTTTTTCTTTTTTTTTCAGATTGCCATTTTCTTCCTTTTTTTTAAAAAAGAAACTAGATTAAATAAATACTACTTTTTTAATTTTATATAAATACTATTATTTTAATTTTTAAGTGTTTTACAATATATATCACTTGCATTACATTTATATCACCCCATACCACATTGCTTGAAAAAAATTGGTATACTATTTTTAAATGCATTTATAAAGTGTCGTCCATTTATATATTATATTTATTTCTTATAATCAAAGTAAAATGGTAGCAAAATAATATTAATGTTATAATGTGTAGTTTATAGCCCAATCATTACAACAGTTTAGTAACTTGAAAAAAAAAGTTATCAATAGAGTGATAATCACAATAATATTTTTTCATTAAATAATTATCTTTATTTTAAGAATATATTTAAAAAAAAACAATAAGCATCTAATGTATTGAAAAACTAGAGCCTGTTTAGTTATGAAGGCTAAGCATTCTTATAATGTATTTTCATAAAGATGCAAAAAGTCATCTTCTCAAATATTTCAATGATTTATATTTTTCTTTTTCCTTAAAAACAACTTAATTTACACAATTATGAACGACCTTTATAATTGCGCAGAAATTTTTTTTCACTTTGCTTGAAAATCTCTAGGTACTTCTAAGATTGCGATTACCCCCTAAATTTTGGAATTCAGAAATCCAAATCCGTCGAAAAAATGGCATGTATAAACAGAAACTTCAGAGAAAGTACGTTTTAGTATCTGATTTCGTAACTTAAAATATCATACCTGCACCTATTAATTATCATATTTTAAGTCACCCCTTGAACCATTGAGATGAGATGAAAGTGAAGATCTGATCATTAGATCAAAAGTTATCAGGATGATCCGTTTATTTATTTTTTTGCGCACTGAACGTCTAAAAATGTACAATTCAAATTTATTTAATATTTTGCTTTATTTTTAATTTGCTCCATTGTGATGCGAAGAGAATTTTTCATAATTTGTTTTTTTTTTAATTAAATATGCTAGAATGTATTCTGCTCTATTTCTTTACTTTTTGCCTTTTTTTTACTGTTAGCAAAAGAATTATTTCTAGATATTTTTAAAACTAATCGTCAACTTCCCCTAATTTATTTCTCAATAAAAAATGCATAATTGTCGCTATTAAGTCTTGTTTTGTATGTAATTGTGTGTATATTTTTTCTTATTATCTGTTATTATATAATGATTGTAAAACGTAATTATATTAAGAGCATCGGTTTTTTATTTTTTTGAACAGTAAATAAACTAATCAAAATATATCTTTTGATTGCAGCTATTTTATTCTTAATTATCATAACAAATCGTAATTATTTACATTGTAATCTTTAATAAATTTATTATATCGCGATGATTTCATTGTTTTGATGTTAGCAAAGCGTGATTATTTAAAAAAAAATCAATTTCCGTCAGTTTTAATTTTGAAAATAATTTTGAAAATTGTTGGGTAATCATCCGGTTATGTTATAGTTCTTCTTTAACTCAGAGCTACATTTGTTGTGTGTACGTAATTTTGTTACCAAATTATATTTGTAAAACTTTAAAATATAATTGTGCTTAATTAAACAACTTCTTAGAATTTTTATTGACAATTGAAAAAACGCAATAGAATCTTCTATAAATATGATAAAAAAGGTATTTTAATTTCTTACCGATGAGGATTTTGAATACACGTGAATGCATGACAATTAAAAAGAGATCATTTTATTGTTATATTTAATATTTATTCATTTATCAATTGTTTTTTTTTTTTTTTGTTTTTTTTTAAATTCAATTCAATTTTTTTGTGATATTGTCAAAAGAGTTAAATACTTCAAACAATGCTTTTATTTTGTATTGGATAAAAAAAAAAGAATATTAATATTTTAGGAAGGGCGCCAGTATGAGATTTGCCATAGGCGCTTCTTCCCATAGATACGCATCTGAACACAATGGATAAGTATCACAAGTGAAATATGAAAAACTGGTAACTTACTGTACATACTATCATGTTAAGTTTGTATATCCTTAGACATATAATATAAAACATCTTACAAAACAAATATATTGCTGAATTTGATTTGTGTCTTCTTCACATCATTTCACGGGGTTCTTCTTTTTTTTAAATTTTTTTATTTTAGTTTTTATTTTTTACTCTTTAATAGTGGGGATAAAAAGTGGCCTATGGTGTTGCATTTTTATTCTTAGATAAATGCCCCCCTAAGAAGTTTCGCTTGAAATAACCACATATAAAAATGTTCTTGCTATACTATGTGTAATATGTCCAATAATATATGGGATGTTAAATCTGACTGAAAAAGATAGTAAGAATCCTCTTCCTAAGAAATTATTGATATGAAATTATTTGGGATTCTTTGTTTGCATAATTTTTTATTTTAAATATTTCATAGTGTCAATATTTTATAAAACTGTTTGTATAACTTCCTGAAATTTTCTGAAAAATGTAAATTAATATATTCAATAGGTGAGGATTGGGAATTGAGTTCAGTTGATCTAGATTGCCTGAAATCACGGGTATTTGTTTCCTCCTATCAGCCCACCACTTTAAAGTCTGTGGCAAATATAAAGAACTACCATTTGTTTGCTGTTCAAGAAAATGCTGTAACAAATGGACCCTTCATTTGTTGTACTACATCTCAAACTGTAATTATTTGTCAGTATGATGTGGTGATGAAATTATTTTGCAATAAAAAGGTAAATAATTATTTTATTTCAAACACAGTAAAATCTCTCTATTGCAGTATATCCTTCTTAGGTGGTTTTTAACCTTTCACAAACAATGTACTACTAGCTAAAAGGAGTTTTGGTAAATAAGACACATAATTTTTTTACCGCTGAAGAACAAACAAACAAACATTGTAATATGACTTTGAAACCTTAGAATTATTACTTTAATATCAGTATTATAAAATTGTGTTGAGGAATACCTTCTTGCAAGTTTTGTTTTTAAAAATACAGTCGAACCTCTATTTAACAAAGTCGCTAAATCATGATAAATAGTTCCTTATATGGAAAATTCGTTAAATAGAAAATCACCATTTGAAATACTTGAACAACATAACACAAATTTTAAATTCATAAACACTAGGCATAATTAAATTAGAAATTGATACACCTTTATCTTGTAAATTATTATCTACTATTGAAATGTTTAAAATAATTTTAACATTTCATCATATGAAGGATTAGTGATTTCTTCATCATGTCTGTCTTCATCTTCTTCGTCTTCCTCACAATTTATTGCTGTTTTGTTTTTATTTTTCACACTGTCCAAAACATCCAATTCAGTTAATGTTTCTGTGGTTCTCTAAAAGTTAGGTGGCAGATGCAGCACTTTGATTACTTAGTTGCTGCAATGTAAATTTTTTACAGAAGCATTTTAATATTCACCCAAACATTCTGCAGAGATATGTGGCAGTTTGTCTGCAAAAGAACTATGAAGTGATAACAGGGTGCGTAGCGTTTGTAAAAAGTACTTAAAGGTGCTTTTTTGGGGATTTCGTTATTAAAAGCTTTTAAAGGTGCTTTTTCCAGCTGGTGTTTTTAAAAAGTGCTTATTTTTCCGAATAATTTTTTTCCCCTTCAGTGATATCTGGTGGATCCCATGCATTTCACGAAAAATGGGGAGTTTGCTACGTAATCATTCACGCGGACTTCATGTTGTACCCACGTTATGACTTACGCATGCGCGCACACTTGAAACCGAAACCCGAGTGCTCCAATTCGGATAGAGAATATCAGATCCTTATGAAATGTTTTTCTTTTTAATTTGTTTTAATTTTGTTCTTGTTTATTTCATTTTACTTCTAACACTTTTTTTGACTTAGGGGGTAAAGGTACTTTTGTTCTGAGTTCAGGGTCAAGTTGAATTCACTCCGTGATGTGGGAAAGTACTGATTGTTTCGATTTTAGCCCGTTTCTTTTTGGGTTTCTTTTAACGCTAAAACTGTTTATAAAAAGTTCTTGTTTTTCAATAATATCATTGATTGAATATGAATTTTTTAAGTGCTTGAAAATTTTTGTAAAGTTCTTGAAAAGTTTTTAAAAAGTGCTTATTTTTATCCAAAGATTTGGCTATGCACCCTGGATAAATTTGTGTGCAAAAAAACTCTGCAGAAATTCTTGTATGAGAATTGCATAAAAATTGAGAAGTAATAAAATACTCTGCATTATACTTTAATGGAATGACATGCATATTTTAGCTGTGTGGTGTAGCCTTTTTTTATGTTTTAACTATGCAACTTGAAGCAACTACTCCCTTTCTTTTCAACTGTTCATGACATACAGATTATTCTATCTTTTTTAAGTATAATTTCATGCTTTAAAATAAATTTAAACATACATTACATTTCTTGTTTTTAAATTTAATTTACCTTAAATTATCAATTAAATTTGTGAATTTAAATTTTGCTGTACATTCTGGATAAGTCCTATTTTTATAATAGTCTCTACTTGATTACATTTGGATTGTAGACAAATTTTGATTTATGCAAATGGTGCTGTAGATAGACTCAGTAAATTAGTCGTATATATATATATATATATATATATATATATATATATATATATATATATATATATATATATATATATATATATATATATATATAATATACATATAAATTAGTTTTTAGAAAATAGGTTTTTTATGAAGAATTTAAGGAAATGTTTTATCTTCAGACTAAGTAATTCTTAAACAAGCATTTTATATTATTGTAATTTTTATTTTACTATCACCTATTATTCTGTGTACCTATTATTTTGTTAGATTTTCTCTTAGAAAAATAATTATTTTAAAAAATTGTTGACATATTCTTAAATATAGCCATTGTAAAACCATTTCGTTTCTCGATCGCCTTTTCAATGGTTATATTTCAATGGCTACGAAATTCCACGTGCTTTTTTTTAAAAAAAATTTGAAACTATATTACGATGCGTGAATTTCGAATTTGACTTTGAAATTATCCGTTATTTTTTTTTCCTTCGCTAAAACATTTTAATTTGTATATCATTTTACACCTTGACACGATTTTTGATTAATAGCCAAATAATAGATATTTTCTTTTGATTAGTGAGAATTGTTTTACCCACACATTTTAATGCAGTTTTAATCTGAGAAGCTATGGTAGGAAGCAGGTCAGTTTTTTTAAACGATTAATTCTTTAAAAAAAAATAAACAAATAAATGCATTCGAGTAAAATTGGCCAACATCCGCATTTCATATTTTTTATCTATCACCTTTTATAGTAAATTAAATTATTCGAAAAATTAAAATTGAATTTCGCTGTTTTCGAAACGTTATCCGCTTTAAAACAACAAACCTTTACTATTGAATATTCATCATAATCTGAGAGACAATAATTCTTTTTGACAATCTTCAGAGTTCGCCTTACCACGAACGAAACATTTCGTCACAAGTTTTCTTTCATCTCTATAACTAATTTAGAATTTAGAAAAGCATAGAAAAAGTGAGTTTAGTCAAACCTAGAGCAAGCCATTAAGTTTCTAATACTGAAAAAGAAGTTTTTAAATTATCAAAATGAAATTAAGTTATGAGAAGATAACTTAGAATTACGCAATGGAGAAGTTCCAATAATTTGTTTGCTTTTTGATATTTTTAATTTTTTTTCTTCTTTTATCAACAATTGACATTTCATGGCTTGCTCTAAGTTTGCTTGAACTCCCTTTTTTTTCTTTTAAACTTGTAATGGAGATGAAAGAGAATTTGCAATGAAAAATTTCTCCCTTAGATTGGTGTCCTTTTAAGCGCGAAATGCCTGACGGAAAAACGAATGTAATTTTAACAAAACAGATAAATGTTAACTTTTTTAACAAATTGACATTTTTTTAATGAAATTTACTGAATTTGTGCCTTAACTCTTATTAAGTTAAATCAATGTTTTGCAAATTATTTACCTATTACAAGACTTTCAAAAAATGTTTTATCGTGAGAAGTAAAACAGGCTGTTGAAAAGTGGTCATGCTTGGAAAAATCCTTTTAGGTCTCTTTCAATAAACATGGGTCTCTCGACCTCAAATGTACTTTAGTGACTTCTTATTTATTTATTTTTTTTTAGATTTATTTTAGAACATCGTTTTGATTTTCTAAATTAAATTACATAGCGTCATTCAACTTAAACATGATTTATAGAAATTTAAGCATAACTACACGAAAACCATTATGGATATTGCACATGAATAAATCATAAACGTTCCTTCACTAAACGAATTTTATTACGTATAATACAGTACGAATTTTATTACGTTTATTACGTAAGAACAGTTTTTTGTGTTCTTTGGTGATTAAAAAGAGGACATCAATTAACGAACACAAACTTATAACATCAACATCATTATCAACTCGAATATTTTATATTCAACAGTTTAATCTTACACCTTTAACATTGTCAATACATGGTGTTCCGCTATGAGCACCCGTAATGTGTATTTTTTAAATCCTTTTAAAAATATCAAGTAAAACAACAGTGCATTTCATAAAAAGATCACAAAATAATATTTAAGAGAGAAAAATCAAAAACATTTTTAATCACTGACCAATTGCATGTGTCGTCAACAAAAGCAAAGAAGGGATTAAAATCATCTCAAATCAGTTTATTTGATGATGAAGTTTAAAGACGGTTTTTCGAGAAAAGTGGAAGGCTTCAAGTCTCACTAAACAAATAATCAGGATTTTGATTGTTTTGAACATGCCTGTGATCTTTCCTGGCTCAATAATGATTGGTCAGAGTTTGAAAGCGTTCTTGTTTTTGTTTTCTTCACTTACAGTATTAATTTATGCCTCCATCTAACATACATTTTTTTTAAATATTTTCTTATAAAACTACTGAAAATGTATATTAAGGGCAGACATAACGGAACACCCTGTATTTACTAAGAATATAACTCTAAGCTTACTATACTTACTAATGAATTCGCGTATTGAAATTTTTTATTACCATTAAAAATTACTATTATCTAATTTTAAGCACTTTTCCAAACATTCATAAATGGTTGCAAGAAATATAAAATGCTTAATTAATCTAATTTCAACTTTCAATTTTTAAAATGGGGTAGAATCTTTGTAATATTGGTGTGAAAAAGAATATATATGAAATATTTTAACAACAAAACGATTGAAAAGAAACATATGTAAAGCTAAATTGTTTACGTCAATAAAAGCTGATTCTAAGTAAAAACGAATTTTAAGCGTCGACTGGAACTGTTTTTCCACAGCTTGGCCCATTTTCGATGCGTAATAATTTTCGGGGAGGACCGCTTTTCCATTTTGTTGACTTGTCAAAACTTTAAATAATCTTCGAAATTCCACAGATGGTAATCCAGTCGTCATTTTTTTTGAAAAACGGGAATAAAACATTCTTCATAGATGTTAATATGGACTGAATAATATGGACTTAATATAGGACTTAGGATTAAGGTTAATATGGACAGATGTTAATATGACTTTCGATAACTGAAGTTTGTGTTCCTAACAATAATAATAAAGCTCCAAAAATTATAAATAAATAAGTGTGTATTTAAAAAAAATAATAATGAATGCTTTTATTTATTTTTCAGAGTGAACAACTGGGCTTTGAGGTTTGGAAAGTCCATAGTAGGTGGCAGTATACAAGCAACATGTCTACAAAAAATTACTAATGTAAGTGAAAACATTATTGCATGTTTAATACGAAACTTTTATTCTTGAATAATTAATTCAATTACAGTTTTAAATTTGGTATTTGAAATTCTAGTCCGTGGATCGAGTTTATTATAAAAAAAAAAGTTTATTAAAAGTTTATTATCAAAAAGCAAACAAACACATACAAATTTAAAAAGAACGCCATCTGGCGGTATAAAAAGAAAAAGACTTCGTAGCTATCCTTCCCAGGGAATGACAACAATCTCCCCCTGCGAGAAGGATTTTACTTTTTAACTTTATAACAATACTTTATAACAATATACACATAAAAAATATTAATTCTCTTAACATAAATTTCAAAGTAAACTTATTTTTTCCAAAGAGAAAATTAACTTCTCAAAAGTTACAACTTTAGTTAAAAAATCAGAAATATTATCATTAGTATTCTTATAAACAGTTTTTAAAATTTTATCTTTAATCATATCTCTCACAAAATGAAATTTAAGGTTTACATGCCTGGTTTTGTTAGAAGATTTACCATTATTCAACCAGTCAATAGCTGCTTGGCTATCAGAAAACATAGTAGCAGGAGCATCAATAAATTTTTTACAGTTCAGTTCATTTAACATATTTATTATCCAAGTAAGTTCTCGAGCTGTGTCAGCTGCAGCAAATAATTCAGCTTCACATGTTGATAGTCCTACACATCTTTGTTTTCTACTTTTCCATGTTATAAGAGAATTACCTATCATAATTACACAACCTGAAAAAGATTTTCCTCCTTCTGCATTGCCCCAACTTGCATCCGCACTACAGCTTAAAAAACCAAATTCTTTACTATAAAACAAGACTCTATCTTTTGAACCGTTCAAATATTTCAAAACTCTCTTGGCCAAAACATAATGCCTTTTTTCAGGACGTTTATTAAATTGTGATAAATAACTAGTTACAAAAGCAATATATGGTCGGGTTCTATTTGCTAAATATAAAAGTTCACCGACAATTTCCTGATAATCACTTTGATCTACTAAATCATCAGTAGGATTAAAACATCTATCTTCACCTTTAGTTATGAGAATATTTGTTTTCTTACATTTTTCCAAACCATATTTTTTCATTAAAGTTTCAATGTAATGAGTTTGAGATAGACCAATTCCGTTTTCTTTTTGTGAAATCTCAATGCCTAAAAATTTTGAATCATTAGTTGTTTCTTTTAATTCAAATGTTTGATTAAGTTTTGAAATAATTTCCTTGTATAATTTGGAATTATTAGAAAATATTGCAAAATCATCTACATATACACAAATTGCGAAAAAATCATTATCATTAATTTTAGTAAATACGCAATTGTCAGATGCAAGTTGAGTGAGACCAATCTTTTTAAGTTCATTTTTTAACTTTATATGCCAATTTCTACCAGATTAAGGTAGACCATAAATACTTTTATTTAATTTACACACTTTATTTTTACCATATTTATCTTCAAAGCCTGGAGGTATTTCCATATACAGAGTTTCATCAATATCACCATATAAATATGCAGTTTTAATATCAAAAAGTTTAACAAATAAATCCAATTTTGCTGCTAAAGCAATTAATAACCTGAATGATTGAATATTTACCACAGGTGAATATGATTCAGAATAATCAACATTTTTAATTTGATTAAACCCAGCTGCAACCAGTCGCGCTTTGTAAATTTTGTTATTATCCTCATTTTTAATTGTATACACCCATTTACTTTTTATTATTTTTTCCTTCTTAGGCCTCTCAATTAATTCAAAAACCTGATGTTTCTCCATCGAAAGAAGTTCGTTTTCCATTGCGGTTTTCCACTCGGAATATTTATTACTATTTATCGCCTGGTCATAATTTTGAGGAATAGATGATCCTTTCAAGGCTAAGTTCGCGTTTGCGGATATTTTATTTTTAATTCTTTCAGAACGTCTTAATGCAGGAGTATTTTGATTATTTTCATTTTGTGAATCAGCACTTTCTTGAGAAGATTTAGGAGAAAAAGAATGTTCACTACTTGATTCAGTTGGAGGGGAGTTTTGGGTTTCAGTTTCGATCTGTGGTAGAGATATATTAAACTGGGTCAAATCCTCAATGTTCCATATGCTACATTCATTTTTGTTTGTTAGAAATTTACTTCCTCTTAATGATTCGTTAAATTTAACAGATTGCTCTTCAATTACAATATTTTTATCGACATCATATATTCTATACGCGCGTCTTTCTCTAGAATAACCGACGAAAATCCCACGTTTTCCCGGAACATCAAATTTATTTCGGAATTGTTTAGGTATATGAAAATAAACGACGCATCCAAATACTTGAAAGTAGTTAAGTTTAGGTTCTTTTCCTGACCATATTTCAATCGGAAGATTCTGTTTATTTATACGCGGTGTAAGATTAGAAATGTGTGTGCTGAAATTTATCGCCTCAGCCCAAAATTTTAATGGTAATTCACTTTCATATAATAATGTTCTAGCCCTTTCTACTAATACTCTTATGGCTCGCTCAGCACGTCCATTTGACGAAGGATTTTTCATGTATGATCCCATATTTTTCTAAAAAACTATCAATCTCGTTGTTAACAAATTCTAGACCGTTATCTGTTCTGAATCTTTTGATTTTCTTATTCATTAAATTTTCATACCTTTCTTTAAACATACAAAATATTTCAAATACATCATTTTTATGCTTCAAAAAATAAGAAAAGTACATCCCAGAAAAATCATCCACTAGTACTAAAAAATATTTTGAATTTCCTAATGAATCACAATTTATTGGGCCTGCTAGGTCCGCATGAATTAACTCTAATATAGAATTACTTTGTGCAATATTAATTGTTGGATGACTTTTATGAGTTACTTTACTTATATCACAAGATTCACAATGAAAATTTTCAAAATCTTTAAAATTTATGCCAAGAGCATTTTGCATTTTAACCATGTATTGTGGATTTAAATGACATAGTCTTTTATGCCAAATATTATAAGTATCCAAATTACTTACTTCATTACATTCTAACTCAGAATTATTTACATCATTATAATCAAAAAATTTAGGGGAAAATGTTACTACACGGTTCCATTAAAATTTCAAAACGATTGTTAACTTTTACAGCTTTTAAAACACTGCGATTATCATTAGTTAAAATCAAAATATTATTACCTTTAGATTCTATTTTATAACCTTTATCAATTAATTTAGATACTGAAATTAAATTGTTTCGTAAGTCTGGTACATATATTACATCGTATATTGTTAGATTTTTACTGCAATTATCAACCGCTGTTGTAGCTTTTACAATACCGATTCCTTTTGAAATTAAATATGACTTCTTACCTGCTAATTGTATTATCCCATTAACATAATTTAAGTTTTCAAAAAAGTTTAAATCTTTTACCATGTGTGAAGTAGCACCAGAATCCAAAATAAAAACAGTTTTGTTTTTACCGGTAGCCCTAGAATTTATTTGGTGTTGTTCTTGTTCTGCGGTAAGTGCAAAATTTTCACCAGAATGTTTATCTTGATTTTCAAATGCACAATGAGCGTTATTGTTTTTGATTTTGTTCATGCCCGATTTATAGTTCGAAAATGTTCTTTTTTCTTGAGATGTTTGGTTTTAATTTCCCTCGTTCTTGTTTCGGAAATAGCAGTCTTTAGCTAGGTGATTCGTTTTATGGCAGATGAAACATTTCTTCCTGCTTCTATTTTCATTTTTATGTTTTACTCCGAATGCTTCTGTTCGTCTGGGAATATCACTTCTTAATTTTGATAAGATGTTTTCTTCTTCCCGCAGTATTTCTAAAATTTCCTCCATTTGTTTTTCGCGTTGGGTTTTCAAGATCTCTCTTATTTTTGCAAATTTTCCTCTTAATCCTCTAACAGTATAATAAACAAGTTCTCGTTCAGAAATTTGCAGTCCAAGTGATGAACATTTCGTTTTAAGTCCTCGTGATCTTGCAATATAGTCTGACACATTTTCATTTTCCTTCATTTCAAGATTTTTTATTTCGTTACTTGCATCGATTTTTCGATCTTCGGTTTTACCAGTAAATGTGCTTTGAATTTTTTCCCATAGAATTTTTGCATTAGTTTCATTTGCGAACTGAAGACTTTGGTCATCAGAAAGCGATAGTTGTATGCATGCAACTGCGTCATCATTGTTTAATGTCCATTGTTCCCGCAACTTCTTCAGTTAGCACATTAGCAATTTTCTTAAGTGTCAGCAAAGCCTTGACAAAGTCACTCCACTGATAAAAGTTCTCACTGTTCAGCAGTGGGATACTCGGCAAATCCCTGTTCATTTTGATTTTGGAATCCAAACTATGTAAATCACGGCAAAACTAAGTGAAACTTTTTACTGCGTCATAATTTTCAAAACCACAGCTGCCAACTGTAGTCCGTGGATCGAGATTCAGACAGAAAGTAAAAGTTTATTAACAAAAAGCAAACAAACACATACAAATTTAAAAAGAACGCCATCTGGCGGTATAAAAAGAAAAAGACTTCGTAGCTATCCTTCCCAGGGAATGACAACAGAAATTTTATTGATTGCTTATGAAATTTACAAAAAATAAACCAAGTTTCTAAATTGTTCTAATTTTTTTATCTCTGACACAATTTTTCCTGGACTCTCTCCTTTCTCACTCTTCACTATCTTTGTATCTGATAAATAAAATTTCTTCAAATGTTTGATAATAGCGCGAGTATGACGATCGTCCGTTGTTGAGTACTAAGTCATAATTTAGCACATAGTAGTAGTACTTTATTTGCGTCGCATTAGAGTTGCACCAGTGGACCTTTGGCGACGGTCTCAGAAGCATCTCTGAGGATTATCCGAAGACTTGCCATCACAATTTTAATCCTCAGCTGAGGGATGATCCGATGAACTTGCCTATAGCCAGATGATCAGCGCATGAAGGATCGATACTACGCACACTCGGTACCTTCGCAGGTTGATTAAAGAGGTCACCCATCCGCTCACTGATCACTGTCAATAATGCTTTCGCTGACTTAATTTAAGGTTTAATAATTTCGTTTGCAAAATAAACCTAAAGTAAGTATACAGCATAATGCAAAACTTGGCATTAGAAACATTACTTTGAAAACCTGAAGGTTTTTATTACTTCATTTTTGACAATGATTCGAAAACTATATATTAAGAGTGGTGGTTACCGAGCACCTTGTTTGTACAACAATGTTAAAATGGCCAATTTTTATATCGCTTTTTTTCAGGCTATAAGAATTAACGGGATTTCACACAAATTTTTAGATCGATAAGCGAAACCATTAAACTCTGTTTTATTACATTATTCTTCACTATTTGAATTTTAATAATGATTTTATCTTCCTTCGTCTTGAATGTCATTCATTTATTAAGACTACGTTCAATAAAAATCTTTAATTCAGAAAGCAGTTGTGCTTTTGTAAGCTCAATCAACCTTGTATCATTTATAACTCACATTTTGTAAGTGATTTTTGATGGGTTTGAAGGTAGTGTCTTTAAAAAAAAATCCTAGGAATATCCGGAGTTGAAACAAAAATTTAAAAAAAAAGGAATGAAAAAAGTTCAAGCGTTAGCAATTTTTATGAGATACAGATTTAATGATCCCTCTCTTTCGGTATTAAAATCCTATTACCTTTTTGCTCGCTAATGGACTTAATTTTAAAACAAAAAATATATATAAAAAAAAATAAAACCTTCACAGTCACTTCTAGCTGAGTTTATTAATAACTTTGGATCCATTAACTTCTACATATTTTGGGATAGAAGATGGTGGTCCTTCTTTAATAAGTGAGAGAAAAAAATTATTTTTCATCCTTTCTATTTTCTATACAGTAATTTTAAAAGTTATCTTCGTAAAGCACTATTAGAATTTTTTTCTAAATTCGGAACTCAGTTATTTTTCAATCAGTTTTTTCTTTTTCAATCATTTTTTTTTTTAAAGTTTTTTTACAGTGACTCTCTAATTTTTTCAAAAAACATTCGATCAATTTTTCTTAAGAGCACTGGAAATTCTTTGATCAAATATATTTTTTATGAGAAAATAGGGTACATAAAATAGGTCTATAATTTTTCTTTTATATTTAGTACAATATATTTCGAAATTGCCTTCCTATAGGTTTTACGATTATTTCAAATCGACTATGAATTTCCTTACATCCTTTAAAGATGCACCATAGCTAATTTGCAAAGCATGCTAAACACTTTGTTCCATAAAAACTGATTTCAACTATATTTGACATGCTCATTTCATCATCAATATAGCTAGTCACACAGCCCAGTGTAGGCTATAGTCTGTTCAACAAGAACTGATAGCGAAAGTAAACAAAGCGGCGTGCTATTTGGCGCAATACAGCTGTCTACTTGGCGCCGGAATAATGACAAATAGCGCCTATCAGACAAGCAAAAACTCTTATTTTTAGAGGGTTGTTTGTTTCGCCGTGGTGTCTTTTTGTAAGTGTTTCATGAGTAATATGGAAAATAAAGCGATGGATTTAAGTCCTCCTAAAAAACGACAGAAGAAATCTTACATAAGTAAAGCTGAGAAAGAAATAATATTGAACATTTACAAAACGGAAGTGCATTCAAAATAAATATCAATTTAAACGACGAAGATTCATTTTTACTTTTTAATGATATAATTATTCCTTATTATCCATGATTAATTGATCATTAATACAGTAATTCTTAAAATTTTGTTCTTTTCTGAGTAGTTTAATATAATTATTTTCGTTATCGGTACAGTTGTTAATTAAGTACAGAAATTCAAATGTTACGTAAAATTAAATAATTTTGACACTTGATTCTATTTTTTCAAAAACCTATTGAATTCGAGGTTTACAAACTGCTTTTTTTTATAGGTTAAGTGGGTATATTTTTCTTAACAAAAGATTTTGTGAGACATACTAAAAAGTTCCAAGTTTCTTTTAGTGTAATTATTTTCGTAATATACTTCCCTTAGAAAAATAAAGATAATTAACAATTTAAAAATACAAATAAATGCAGTTCCTTCTAATATATTTTTAAATCAATCGGTGAAGCATAAAACTATTTTAAATATTATTTAACTTCTAATAAATTTTTAAAAAAATTTTAATTATGAAAATAAAAGAGTATTTTTTTAACATAACTTTCAATTCTATACGACTTTTACGATGGAATTATAAAAGTTATGTTTTTCATAGATATTTATGCAAAATATATTAAAACTAATTTAATCAAAACTTAAAGAAATATATATTAAAACTATTCTTAAAATAAAATTATGTGTTTACTGAAACACTTAGAAACGTATTTTCATGAAAATATTTTACTTTTGCACTTGCTTATTTAATTTTAAGGTATCAAAAACTAAATATCGTTTTCGTTTTTCTATAAAAGCGAAAGCTCTGTCGATTCAAATGAAATCGCCCATTCAGCGAAGAAACCGTTAAAGTGGCAAACGTTGGCGATCAAACAGCAACCCTTTTGTTTACTTTCACTCTCAGTTCTCGTTGAACGGACTATAGTACCTTCTTTTAAGTTATCGGCCACAACGGCGTTTCTTTCTTTTTTTAACGCTTATGGGTTAGTTCCAATTATGAATAAATATTAAAATTGTTTTCTTTATAATTCTCAACTAAAAGACTTAATGTTGTTTATATATACGTAGTTTAAAATAATATAAACATTCATGTACCATACTATTTTTTAACAAAAATTCGACCATTATAAATTAAATAATAAATTCTTATAAAAATGTTGTTTTATATAGAACTTTCTTAAGATCAACTAGTTTTATAATTGTATGCAACTAAATTTTCATTCGCTGAAATACAATAGATTAAAATAATTTCAATATTTAGTCGATTATCTTACAAATTATTGAACTGATGTTAATAAAATTGGATATGAACTTAGGTTAATGTAATGCAATAAAATATCTATTCAATAGTTGTAATCTACAAGCATAATTGTGTAAAACACTGGCTTGAATCGGAAGGTATGAATTATTTATTGCAGAATCGAACAAGGGAAAAAAATATGTGAAGATACGATATGACTCACTCTTAGAGATAGAAATTGTTTAACATTGCAACTCCAAAAATGTAAATAAGCAGTATAGAACTTTCTATAAAAATTGGTCACAATTGTAAATATAATTATAATTATTGTTATAAGCTTTGAAATTTTCAGGCCCTAAATGGTTGTCGGAGAGGAAATGTGAGTTTAATTTCCTCCTTCGGAAAGTCCTAGACATGTGCTCCATAGATCTGGAGATCTGACTGAACAATTTATCCAGTGAAAGTTTCTTGCTTAATTTTAAGAGAATCGTAGACCAGATGAACTCTGTAAGGATTCGTATCGTCTTCTATTAGAATAAACACTCTCTGCTGCACTCTCCAAAAGTAAACAAAAGTATTCAAAACCTAATCCCAACTCTAAAGTTCACTATTTCGTGATCAGCGGGAGTTCAACGTAATGCCTTCCCTTATTACTTTCTCGGATATTACTTGGCAGATAGCGAGTTCCTGGTTTAAATTCTTCATTCTTTAAGAGATATGTTGGAATCCGATAGCTGCTTTAAAAAAATTTAGAAATCAATCATCAACTTAGCGGAGGTTTCGTGATCTAGGCAGACATCATGTAAATGGCCCACTTGAATTCAACCGAGGCACTTTTATTCATGTAGGTTATATGAATGAGGTCTTAAAGCTCTTGGAATTCGCAACTTTCCTCCGACCATCATTCACAGCTTGAAAACAGTATTGATGAACTATTGGGCTCAAGTGCTACAGATTCTTCAACCATTTTAATTCTACTATGAAATCACTTCATTAGCCTGTACAATAAGGACCATACCCCCCCTATTAATCAATTTCTTGTTTAATTATGTAAGCATTATTCCATATCTTATGACTTATAGTGAATGTAGCTTAACTACCACTACAAATATTAAATACCAATTCACTAGTATATAAGACATGTTAACTTGATTCCACCAGAGGTACCTTTTGATATATGAAGGTTGACAGAGTCTTAAGATTGAATCCCTTCAATGGTGACCCAGACGTGATAAAAACATGCCAATATCGATGGTTGATTTTATAGTGGTAGTTACGCCACAAACGTTGCACACAATCATGATTGTGTATTATAACTGTTATATCATTTTTTTGTATTATTATAACCTATGCTCATGCCAAATTTCATTAAAATTGGTCTAGTCTGCCAATTTTATTAAAACTTATCTGGAAGATGGTATGTGAACAAATTTGAAAATTGGATGCTAGCAAGTAACGTGCTCCATGGGTCAGCATGCATGGTGCGAAACACACCTGACATCGCTAGCAGATATCCTACTAAATCTGATCTAAAACGTTGATTCAACATGATAATAAAAACATGCCCTCAAGGTGCTACGTTAACACGCCATGCACAACCACGTAATTAGACATAATCATGTGATTAGTTACAAGTACTCAACATCGGTGTAACTCCAGACATTTACACAAAAAGTGAAATTAACAATTCTGTGTCCTGAGTATTAACTATTGAAGTCATATTTGCTACACTGCAATTACCCCTCCACATATTTTAAGGAACAAAGAATTTATCAAAAAGACGTTACAATAATTGCAATATTTCTCTTTCTTTTATGCAGCATAAAAACCTTTTTTTTTCTTGGAATAACTCCAAAAACCATTCAAATGGTCCCAAAATTAACAATATGTATGAATTCGGCACCACAAAATACCACCATTTCCTTTGAGGGTTTCTTTTTACAATTAAATAATAATCCTTATAAAAATGGATTTAAAATATCAATCATTTTCATCACTAATTTATTTAAAAACATAACAGAATAATCATTTAATTCAGTGAAAATTAAAAATCAGGATTATATACAAAAGTATTATAATTATTAGTAAATGAACAATTAAATACAATCTGTAGATTTAATGTTACTTCCGCCAATAAACAAAATTTACTATAAAAATTCCAACATATGTGTTTCAAAAAGAGGAAGAAAACTTTCAACCACTTCATGTCAATTTATTAATCTGCCTCCAGCTAATATTTTCCATTTACTTCAAATAATGTCGAATGCTGCACACCAATTAAAATGATAAACTCAATTAGGCAAATTCGCTCATTTTCTAAATTGGCATTAATTTTTTTGCAATTATGAAGTAAGTTATTCACTATTAAGTTTTCTTTTTTTTTCTTCTTTATTTTTACTGTATCAACAACACTCGTTAAATTTAATTTTGCTGTTTTTTAAACCAGTTGAAGCATTTTGCTACTACGTCCAATCTAATTATTTTCTTTTCATTATCA
Organism: Parasteatoda tepidariorum; assembly: GCF_982258835.1. Taxonomy (NCBI): domain Eukaryota; kingdom Metazoa; phylum Arthropoda; class Arachnida; order Araneae; family Theridiidae; genus Parasteatoda; species Parasteatoda tepidariorum. Next base: position 120,685,942 of record NC_141758.1, read on the forward strand.
AGATTTAAAAATTTGGTATTTGAAAATTAAGATTGATTAGTTGTTGTTAAATTTTTTTTTTTTAAATTCCTCTTAAAAAATTTTCGTTTCCTTTTTATTTCGTATTACATTATATACATTTTAAATTTATATTATGTTATAAACATTTTTATTTCATATTACATATATATTGATATTCTAGAAAGTTTTATTACTGAGATTAGTCAGTAGAGCAATTTATATTGTAAACAGTAAAAGTCAATAACAATACAAAAAGCATTTTTTTTATAAGCTTGGACATAAAAATAGATCGGAAATAATAACCACCACTTAAATAATGCTGCTACTCAATGTGAATTATCTAATAGTATTTGTAACCAAACTTATTTAAATAATGGCATTATTGCTAATGATTTGATTCGACTTCAGAATGAATATTCGTACACTGTGATACCGTTGCAGTCTAGAACCGGTGGAATGAGTATCGGGACGGCTCTGTAGTTACCCAAGCGCTACCTTTGAATGCAACTTGGTAAACCAACAATAAAATAAATCTAAAATAGCACAGAAGTAGGCAACCGGAAAATTTCCATCATCAATACTTACTCAAAATAAACATTTGTATAAATTTGCATTAAAAATCTGTTTTTATTTGTTCTCATTTGAATTGCTTCAGATCGATCAAACTTTGAAATTGCTTCAGATATAGTATATAGTATGAGCAAAAGTAATGGTACTTACTAAGGATAATACTAAGAGCATTTATGAAAATGTTCTGATCAAAAAAAAAAAAAAAAACATTATAAGACTGTGTTCTAGTGGTCCTTCTAATTTTTTATTTTTGCGTCAATGCTAAATAATTAACGTTAACTAAGTTATAAATTTGACATAAGATGTATTTTTGAAGATGCATTCATTTTTTATAGTTAAGATTAAGAATTTCCATAGTTGAAAGTTATAAAAAAAATATATTCTATGAAATCTGCACAATTTTTTCTGTTGGGACATTCAAAGTTTGACTCCAATGATATTAACTGTACTCTTCACCTGGAAAACATATTCTTAATTAGTTGTGCCTTATGCTAACCAAGACATTTTCTGCATAAGTTTTAATCTTTCTTAAATATTTACCTATACCAGAAAAAAAATATTTTCAACCCTATTTATTAAACATCAAGAATATTTTAAATCATGAAGACATGAATTTAGGGGATTCTGTAATCTATGTCTTAACTATTTTTTTTTAAATCGTTTTAAAAAAAGTATAAGTTAATATTTAATCTTAGAAAAATATAATAATTTTATGAATCACTGTTTAGGAAAACCAAACAAAAACATCAAAACCTGCTTGCAGGAGAAAGCTGTGAAACTTAAAGCAATTACCAGAAAATGTTTTCATCTAGTAATCAAACTGTTTTATATGTTCTTCCTTATGAGTGATTTATCAAATTTTGATAATATTTTTTTTTTCTTTGCTTAAATATAAACTTGAGACCCATAATGTATATGCATTTACTTACTTTTGATTAAGATTCCAAAAGTATATACTGGAGGCTGTGCTTATTTAGTGTCTCTAATAATTACTAAATCCTCTAAGAGTTAAATAAAGCAAAATTATTCAAAAATATTTCTGTGGTGCTGTTCTTTTCCATTGAATGACAAAGGGAATTTATTTAAAACAACAACTAATTATTAAGATTGTTAAATTTTACAATACATCCCTTTTTGTGTTATTTAAATATTCATTCTCTCAGAAATTTAATGTCTTAGGTGGTACAGTAGATGCTACAAAAATGATTGAAGAAATGCGAGTGGACGTTCAGAACGTCTTATCTTGGAAAAAACTAGCAGTAACTATTTAATATATTTTCTAGCACTCCTTTCCTTTATTTCCAAAGCTATATTTGACTACAAACGGGACGGAACTTATGTCGGATTTTTATCATCATATTTTATGCTCTTAATGGAAAAAAGTTTAGAGGAATACTTAATTACTTACCTTTTATTAATTTACATGGATTTCCTTTTTTATTAAAAGAGAAAATTGGAAAAAGTATAATTTTTGAAATTTATTTCTATTCCAAAAAATTAAATAATCATTCATTTCTATACCTACATCATCATAACTAGACAGCGGATTATATGCACTAAAAAACGGACAAAATATGCATGCAAATATGCACTAAAAAACTTGAATATATGCTTTCAAAACTAGAAATATGCATTTAAAATAGAAATTAAAAGTTCAACTTATTTAAATACTTCTACCAACAAGTTTTCCAACAAACACAGCTAAAACATTTTTTTGTTAAAAGGAAGAAAATCAAAATATTTCTTACTTGAATCTACACATTTCTAAAGAAAAAGCCTAAAACTGAAGTATGATAAATGAGAGAAGAAAAATCATCGCATTTTCGGGAAAGATTTTATTAAACTGAATAATTTTTGTTGCAATACACAACTAAGTGTTTTTCCAAATTTTCAAGGGTGAATTGATGTCGTCGGTCATTTAAGATCATTTTGAAAGTAGAAAATGACCTCTTCACGTCAACCGATGTTATTGGACAAAACTTGTACAATTCCAGTGCTATTCAGTACTTGTACAAAAATTTCCAGTGCTGCTGCAGATTTGACCATATACGGAGCGGCATCACTGACAAAAATCAAAACATCTTCAGAACCATCTCTATCAGGCCATAATAATCTGATAGAATCATTGACAAACCATGCTATGGTTGAATGATTGACTTTTTCAAGGGCTTTGCTTGCTAGAAGATGTGGTCGAGTAGGAATATTATCCATTTTTCCACAAATAAAATGAGCAATATAGCGACCGCACTTATCTGTAGTCTCATCGACTTCAATCCATATAGGGCCATCTCCAATATCTCGTCGAATATCATCCAGTTCTTCATTATATATCGGTTGAAGGTAGTTCTTTCTTAAAGTCGATTAATCGGGAATGATCTAATTGGTACAATATTTTTTTTAAAAACTGTCTTAAGTTTGGATTATTTAACTTTTTTAAAGGAATATTGCTGCTTACTAAGGCTTTGCATAAATCACTAGAAAAATCACTAACCTTTTTAGCTGCTTGAACACGAATAGTTAATAAACTTTGAACAAATCCTTTTGTATTCTGCTTTTTCTTCGCGGAGTGAGCATTAGTCTTTATATGTTGATCGATTTGGTACTTTTTTTCACAGGAAATGTGTTTTTGACAAATCACACAAAATACTATTTCCCCATCGGTCGTTTCCCATCGGTCGTAAAGTCCTTCCCATAGTCCGAAATCCATGTCTTCATTAAATTTGATTTAGTCGACTTAATTTTTGGCATATTATGAAATTCAGCAGTCAGAAGTCACGTTCGAAGCTTCACTAACTACGTATCCAACTGATGGATGTCGAAACTGTCTATCTATCGGATGGACTATCGAAATATGTTAGAATAGCAGCTCTCTCCGAAAATGTATTCACTCCACCTTTTAACTAATCAATCACAGGAAAGGGAGGTCATTTTCTACCTACCACAGAAGCCTTATTTTTCCCACACAGATTGACAATTATTTATTCCAGGAAAAGACATCCCTTCATAGAATATCTGACCATCCCTTTCTGAGGTTTCTATGACGAATGTCTGTTTGGGTGGGCCCTTTGTACCCCCTTCCTGACACACACCTCATTTCTACATCTTTTTCAGGTGATTGCAATCACCCCCAGCAACATCAATCCAGCTGACCCTTTCAGGTGATAAAGAATGACAAAACAAAATTTAAAGCGTTCCTTATGCTAACATAAAAAGAATAGTGATATGGTTTTATGAGGGAAAAGCCATAAAATGCTGAAAATATGCAGTTATAAGAGCAAATATACCTTTTTATGCATTTATATGCACAAAAGGCAAAAAGTGCTAAAATATGCAATTGCATATCCATGTATGCAATTGCATATTATCCGCTGTCTAATCATAACTTTTGAAGCAAACCTACTTATGTCTGAAAAATTGGTTTTGACCTTACATGAGTGGGATTGTTATGTTATGGAAATCTGTGTTTGCAAATAGCAAGTTAATATAAATATGGCTTTATTTGTAAAAAATAAATTATTTGGGAACAGTGAACTAGTGAAATACTTAAAGAATGTGTGCATGTTAATGCAATTGAAGGGAACATATTTTACTCTATGAATTCTCATAGTACTTCAGTGTTATATACTTCATTGTTGTCTCTAATCCTTTTCTGAATTTCATCAAGTTGTTGACATTTAAAAAGTTGATAACAGTCAAAAGATCTGATGTTATGTTCTTTCTTGTAAGTTCAATTTAGTTTTCTAAACCATCATAAATATAGGTGAAAATTAAGTTCTCTAGCAAAGTTCATGACACCCGGTGGCTGAGTGGTAGCGCTTCGCACTCCCGCACCACAGGCCCTGGGTTCGATCCTCAGTCCGGGCAACTCAGTTGACTCAGACTTGCATCCCTTCAGTGGGTCGATAAATGAGTACCAAGCATGCTTGGGAACTAAAAACTGGGGGTTCCGCGTTTGGCTGACAGCCTGACCGGAACATCTGCTCCTGCACCCCAGAGCCCAAAGTCAAGAAAGCTGAGGTAGTCCTTGGCTCTCTATGGGCTGTCGTGCCACTGAGATTAGCAAAGTTTATTGCCTGAAATAGTGACTGCATTTCAAACATTGCTAGTAGTCACTCTATTCGGAAGAAAAAAATGACTAATTAACTACAAAAAAAAATTTAGTTTTTCTGACCACTGATTTTGTTTTATTTATATATGTTTACAGTTTACGGAATTACAATTATTTTTCACTTGTATTTAATATGTACTTAGATCATTAAGAATAAATTTGTGTAAAATTTGGAGTATTTTACTTTCTTATGAAAATTTAACACTTTAAAGGAAAAATGAGCTATTATAATTCTATCAATCCTGAAAAGACATTATGTCCTTTATTTTAGTTACATGAAAAAGAAAGTTCTATTTATATTAAATTAGTACAATATTAAATTGGCTATTTCAAATAGCTTAGACGATAATATAAAAGTTTTATAAAAAATTTACAAGTTTGTAATTTTCTAATATAATATTTATTATTGCTGTACATCATTCAACTTTCCTATTTAAACCTTTCCAATTGACGTAGTAAAACCTTGATTATCGAAATTGCCAATTAATTTGTAGTTTATAACATTTTACTAAGTGTACAAACTCTGATTTATTATGAAGGTGCTATACCTGAAGCTAATAATAAAAAGAGTCATAAGTATAATTAAATATTGCTTTTTAATACTAAATCACCATTCATATTTTTATGCTTTATAAATTGTAGATGTTAGATGATTTGAACATTGTAATTTATATGAATAATGATTACTGATTAAGCATTGGAACAGTAATTTATGAGTGGAAATCAGAATATAGCTAAAAATAATGGTTGAGTCTTTAGCAAACTTTTCAAGTAGGTTTGGTAGCAAGTCAAGAAATGTCTGGAATAATTCGGGTACTACTGTTCTTTTATTTCTTGCAGAAAAAAAATTAAACCTAAAATGTATGTATTCATATTTTATGCCTTATGTGGATTTTTTTTCCCTTTCTCAGCGAATTGCAGAAGTGGCAAAACATGCAGCTGCTGGATATCAATTTGATGAAAATATTAAAGTTAGTAATAATTACATTTTTCATTATTGTTCCATGATTATTTCGAATGTTTATTAGGCTTCTTTCTTGTTTTAAACTTAAGCACATTATTATAAATTCATTGAAAAATTTATTAAAAAAAAAAAAACATGTTAAGAAGTTAGTGTTCACTAACTTTAAATAAAATAAAAACTGATTATAAAGTTTAAATGTTAATTTTCTGCTGACTTTCATTATTTTATCTCCTATATACTTTTAAATGACCAATTTAAATTTATTAAAGAAATTTAAACTTCCTTTTATGGCATTTTAAGCATTAAAACTACTAAGTATTTTTTTTATCATTTTAAAGGCTTTTAGAGAAATTAGAATGATTTTACATTTAAAAAAATTTATTTAATTGAAATTAAAAAAAGTATTTTCTGAATCTAAAAACTTTTTTTAAAAAAAGAAAATAATGATCTTCTCAAGTTTATTTCCCCAGTCACTTTGGTTTTAGATTCTTGGGTTAGGCGACTTTGTATCTTGTTTCAAACTTAAGCACATTATTATAAATTCTTTGAAAAATTTATGAAAAAAAAAACATGTTAAGAAGTTATTGTTCACTAACTTTTAAATAAAATAAAAACTGATTAAAACTTTTATGAAGTTTGAATGTTACTTTTCAGCTGACTTACCATTATTTTATCTCCTATATACTTTTAAATGACCTATTTAAATTTATTACAAATTTTTAAAATCTCCCTTTTATGGCATTTTAAGCATTAAAACTGCTAAGTATTTTTTTTTCTAATTTTTTTTTTTATCATTTTAAAAGCTTTTGGCGAAATTAGAATGATTTTACTTTTAAAAAAAATATTTAATTGAAATTAAAAAAGTATTTTCTGAATCTTAAAAACTTCTTCTTAAAAAAGGAGGTGATGATTTTCTCAAGTTTATTTCCCCAGTCTCTTTGGTTTTAGATTCTTGGATTAGGCTTCTTTGTATCTTGTTTCAAACTTAAGCACATTATTATAAATTCTTTGAAAAATTTATGAAAAAAAAACATGTTAAGAAGTTAGTGTTCACTAACTTTAAATAAAATAAAAACTGATTATAAAGTTTAAATGTTAATTTTCAGCTGACTTACCATTATTTTATCTCCTATATACTTTAAAAAGACCAATTTAAATTTATTAAAAAATTTTAAACTCCCTTTTATGGCATTTTAAGCATTAAAACTGCTAAGTATTTTTTTTTTATCATTTTGAAAGCTTTTAGAAAAATTAGAAGGATTTTACGTTAAAAAAATATATATATTTAATTGAAATTAAAAAAGTATTTTCTGAATCTAAAAACTTTTTTAAAAAAAAGAAAATAATGATCTTCTTAAGTTTATTTCCCTATTCACTTTTGTTTTAGATTCAATAAATATTTCTTGAAAGTAAGGAGAAAAGTTAATTCAGCTGGTTTTAATTTGACACCTTAGGACAAATAAAAACAAAGCTTCAGCAAATATGCTAAAAATAAAATTAAAAAAAAAACATAAGCTGAGTGGGCTAATATTTTTATCTTGAAAGGATTTAAAGATTAGATCGGAAATGCCTAAAGGCATTGGTAGAAAATTGATGGTACTTTTTATATTAAAGTCCTTGTGTATTTATTATGTAATTAAAATATCGGTTATAAGGAGCTTAATTTTTATACCAAGCACATTTGGAACAAAAATGTTAAATAAAAAATATTTCTTGCATTGTCATATGTATGTATTATGATGCTTATCAGGGGTCTGTCTAGGTTTTTCTGAGAGGTACCTATTTTATGAAAATTTAGGAATAATTTGTGAAAAATTAAAAGTTATGTTAAAAAATCAACATAAAAACATAGTAAATACATAGATTTATCGTTTCTTAAGGATACAAAAGTAAAATTTTAAGATAAAGTATTTTGTGAAACTACCGTTTTTCCTAAAGTTCAATTTGTGAAACTACCGTCTTTCCTAAAAGTGAATTTGTGAAGGTACCGCTAAGCGGTAGTAAATTCGGCCTGGACAGACCCCTGCTTATGGATATTTTAATAGATAAATCTTTATTTGTGCTTCCTGAAATGAAAAAGCTTCTTTGTTTTATTTTAAAACATTTATTGTATGTTTCTTAAATGTTTCTATCTCTTTTTATTTTCATTAATATTATTTAAGCATTGTTATTCTACATTTAAAAAAAGTGTTGCTTTATTTAACATTAAATTCTATTTAAGGATGATATTTATCAAGCATATATCTCTTTTAACAAGCTTTTATTTCGACTTAGGAATGTCTCTGTTTCGCAGTTAAAAAAAAATATCCCTCCTATCTTTTATCGGCCTTTGCAAAGCTTGTTCTCTAAATGTTTTGAGATTTACAAGTTAATTTTTAGCAGCTGATTTACGTGTTTGAGGGAATTTTGAGTTAAGGTTTTTTTTTTTTTTTTTTTTTTTTAATTTGACTTTATTTACCTGATATTTTTACTTTATTTTCCTGTTAACATATGTGATTAGTTTGATAAAATTTAAGAATAAAAAAAGAAATCAAATTCGAGAGCTAAACACAGCATTTATGAAGGGTTCAAATATTGTTTTTCCACACATTCTGTTTAATGATGCTTTCTTAAGTTTGTTAAATAAAAAACAAACCATGTACAATAAAATAAATTTTTGTCATTTCAGCATGAATATTATAATGCTCGAATGGAAGAGAAAGAGGTTGAAGTAGAAAATAATGAAATTGATTCTAATGATGTAGTAACTAAAAGAAAGCCCAAAAAGAGTATTAGAGATCTAGATATGAAACCGCACAGAAATTTTGCTAATGCTCCTGTAAATTTTAAACATAGCTCTGTTCATGTACCTACAAATGTTTATGATAAAGGTAATATAAACATAAAATAAATGTTGTTGCATTAAAGAAGCTTACATTAACTTGCATTAAAGAAGTAAAAATCATTAATAATAATTTTTATTTCTTAAATATAAACAGATTTTACTGCCTGTCCACCATTGGAAGACTATTTATTTTCAAAAAACTTTTGTGACTGGAATGTCATTTTGCTAAACTATCCTCATTGGCGCAAAGCTTTCTGCCAGCTTACTATCATTTCTTTTATCTTCCTTTGGTTTTAGTTTTTACTAAGGATGAAATTAACGGATATGGGAGAATTTCGATCCTTTTGCGTAATATTCGGTTGGCATTGCCAAATATTCTGCAAAGTATTATCTAGAAATTTATTTTTCAATAAAATGTTTTTTTTTTTTTTTGGAAGAGGAAGGTTAATTTGAATAGATTTAATAAAGAATATCTGAAATCGAATTTTTTACTAAACATTATTTAAAGATATTTTTACGCATATTTGTAAGTTCAAATTAAGTTAATTAGTTAGTATATGTTCTGAAAGACATATGGAAAAACGAAATGTGAAGAATCGCAACTAGATTACTTTATACTGAACCATGAGCTTTGTAATGCAAATTTGTTTTTTTAATTTATTTGTTTACATTCAGGCAAATCAGTTTTGCCGTGTTTTAAAAATTTTGTGTCTTAAAAATTGAGAACTTTTTCTTAATTTTTCATTTTTGTCTTTTTTTTTCTGTATTAACTATAGCAGAGCATTTTAACAGTGCATTTCCAATAGACTTAATTCTTTAATTGTCACTTTTTTCCTGTACAATAAGACAGATAACCAATGACATGGAAAACTATTATTCTCAACGTTAAAGTTATATTTCAGAATTAAGAAGAAAAAACATTTCTGCTTCTCTTTTGCTAACTTTCATTTTTATCGTCGTTTTTATTATTACAGCATTTTTTAAAGAGCATCTCTAATGAACATTATTCTTTTATGGTCACTTTTTTGTAAAAAAGTTGAATTGAGATTTTTAGTATTAAATCTTTCATTTAAAAATTAGAAAAATTCTTGTTTTGACTTCTATCTAGCTTTTTCAAAAATATTTTTGTTTTTATTATGGCACGACAATTAAGAGTATTTCTATTAATCTTTTAAACTTCATTTTTTCTTGAAAATAAGGTAATTGGAAAACTGAGATGCTTAGCTTTAAAATTTTTTGTCAAAAAGTCATCGATTTTTCTTTGAGAAATCATCGAATTTTATTTTTTCGGTTTTGCTTTTTTCTGTAACCTTTTTTTATATGGGCGTTTTTATGATACTGGTGCTTTTTTAAAAACGTTTCTGATACAGTTTTTTTCTCTTTCAATGTGTTACAGATAATTTTTTCTGGAAAATATTATTTTTAGCATTAAAATTTTGTTTTAAAAATGAAGACAATATTTTTTTTTCAACTTTGCAATTTTAGTTTTTTTAATAGCTGTTAGATAGTTTTTTTTTAATCTTAAATGTTTTTAATTATTTTAATATCTAATTATCTTTATTATCTTAAGCATTTTTATTGAAGTTTTTTTCCCTTTACCCCATACTAATAATACGGCTAAATATTTTATTTTATAACCGTCGTTGAACAGCCGACCCAATTTCATGGGTTTACGACTACTTACGTTCAACTCCGTAGCCTTGTAATTTTGAACCAATCCAGAAGACAAGGAAACTCCTGGATCAGTACCCCCAGAGGTATTGATTTGTTGTGGGAACATGGAGGACTTTGAGACTCGACAGATTTAACGTGCATCAGTCACCATTTACTACACGGGGAGTCTTCGGCCGGCGAGGATCGTACCCACGACCTCTTGGATATGGGCCCAGCGCCCTACCGACCAATAAGGACTAAACTTATTTATGTATAAAAACTATCATTTATTAATAATTTTAAAAAAAGGTTACTATTTGGGCGCCGAATATTCGGTATTTGGCCAATATTTTTGCCCGAACATTTGGTATTCTGCTAAATCACTATTCATTACATCTTTAGTTTTTACATAACCACTACTTTAATTAAACGTCTTTTGACTTTCAATTAGCTTATTCTTGTTATAGTAAAGACTGTTGTCATATTGTATTTATTTACTAATTGAACTTACTCAAAAAATTTTGCTACCAATTGTAATGGTATGTTACTGGTACTTTTGAATTTAAAATCTTTTAAACTAAGCTACCTGTACTCTACTATAATTTAACTTTCAATAATCTTCAAATGGTGGTAGAGAGATTACTTTTGTCATAATTCGTTAATAATTAAACTTACTTGAAAACTTCTACCTCCAATTAAAGTGGTACTTTATTGGTATTTATAAATTAAAAAAGTAAAAAACTTTTAAACTTCCTTTAAAATTATTTATTCATACCATGATTTAACTTTCATCTGTCTTCTTAGGTACAACGGGCTGTATATTTCTGCCTTATTTTCTTTATGCCCTAATTAAATTTTCACAAAATCTTTTTCTACTAATTTACTACCTAAGGAATAAAAAATTATAACCAAGTTTTTATTAAAACCTGATTAACTTAAGAAACTGTTTTGTCCTATGACTCTATAATAAATTGTAAATGCAAAAAAATACTTTATTATTTCTTTTGTTATAATCTGCAAATTTCCACTTTCACTTAGTTATCTTCAAATGGTTGGACTTGAATAGCCATAAATATTAGGCATAATAAAATGTTACTTCTTGATTAGTTTGTAATTTTTATTTTATTAAACAAAATCATCTCTTTTTTTTTAAGCTGTGTATTTTTCAATTTATTTGATTTTTGAAGAATGTTTTAACTATTTTTAAAGCTTCTCAAAAGCTCCTTCTTTTGGAATTTTTTATTTATCTATTTTATTCATAGTAGTTAGAACTATTTTTTTTTAGTGGATATTTTTGTTACATTGCTATTTTCATATTTAGATCCCAAGGTTCTCAACTCCATAAATGGTCAGAATATCTCACTCCTGCATTTCGAAATAATCTTGCCGTTGATCCATTCCTTAATTGGCAATATTTTGGGAGTAATACTGGTTTTTTATGCACATTTCCTGGTAAGGAAAAATTTATGGTCATATTTTTAATAAATAAGACTTATTCTTGTTGGGGGAAAAAATATGTAATGTTAACTTTTAGCCAGTTAGGTTTTTGAAAATATGATTTAAAACCTAGCAATAAACTTAGACTTTAAAATAACTATTGTGTGTAAAGCAAAACAATTCCCTTCTCTTATTGGTATTAATTTTTTTTTTCATGTGTGTGTGTATATGTGATTAAAAAGTAAATTTCCCCTAAATAACTATTGTGTGTAAAGCAAAACAATTCCCTTCTCTTATTGGTATTAATTTTTTTTTTCATGTGTGTGTGTATATGTGATTAAAAAGTAAATTTCCCCTAAAATTGTCCCTAAATATTTTACTACTATCATATTATATTGATTTTGCATTAAAAAAATAGCTGCAATTAGCTATTGTTGATTAAATAAATGATGAAACTGCAACTGTCATCAATTCAGAAGACCGTGACAAATTATTTTGTTGGATACTTTTTTTTAAGTGCAGAAGCATTTAACTATAGTTATAATTGATGTATTCCTAGTTTAAAAATGGAAATAGTAAACTAGTAAAATTGACCATATTAGTCTCTGATAACTTATATCTAATAATGTCACTTCATGTTTTTTAAATTATCTAATTTTTTTGTGTTTCTTTTATACAAATTATTTTAAATTAATAATACTCAAATGTAATTAATAAGTGCTTTATATTAGTTAACTAGTTTTTGAGTAATACTGTTTCAATTTATCTTTATTTCAGATCCAATCTCTGCAATATAAAAAATTAAAAAAATCATCAATTTTTCCATTTTGTTAGGCAATTAATTATTGTTACTATTTTTAAGCTATCTTCAGTTTCAAAATTTTTTCTTCATTTTTACAGCCACTACTTGGGTGAAAGAAGGCAGGGAAAAGCCAGACATTTATGATTGCCGAACTCGCTCTTGGTGAGATTTAAAATTTTGATGAGAAATCTAAATATGTATTTTTACAGGGTTCCCAGAGGTCTTAATTTTAATAAGTGGTGACAAAAATTAAATAATGTCACTTAATAATGGTGTTACTTTATTTAATTATTCTCATAGCATCATTATAAGTTATTTTGCATTTCCCATGTTTCAACCTTTAGTATTATGCTTCATGGATGGGACATAGTCATCATTCTTTCCATGAAGCATATTAGTATAGCACTATATCTGAATATTAATATAGGGCAATACCATCCTTTATATCTTTGCAGTCTTCAGATGTATAAAACTTTCACCTAGTTTAATAAAATCAAGCAGTTCTACTAATATTTACTAACCTTTAGAAATGTAATTTTTTTTTAAAAAAAAGAATTAAAACATGGCTTTTACAGTTTTTACATATCGTAACGTCTGTTTTTTTTTTTTTTTTAAACTTATGAAAGATACTATAGATTGGAGTAAATATAAATGATACTAAGAATTGATTTAACAAAAATTACTCAAACTGCTTTTTTTTCTAAACTGAGCTGTATGGTTTTAAAATCCTCAAATCTGATATTTGTATATCGTGAAATTACCCTATTGCAACTAACTATGAGAGAAATGCATTAGTTCGTGAAAAAAATGGAAAGGTTTACAAAACTGTAGCTTGTAATAAGGTATTCATCGACCACAATTTTCTATTTTTTTTATGAAACTGATATATATATGTATAATTGGAAGAAACCTAATATTTCAAGTATAACTATTTAGATTGCAGATCAAAATATGTAAAATTTAGGAAGTTTTCCTCAAATGCATTAGCAATTCCTCAAATGCAACACACATGCAAATGTAGCTTACAGGGAGTGCCAACTTAAATTTTTCAGTTTTAGTTTGCAACCGACTTAATATCAGTTTGATTCACATTTAACGTATGTTATCTGTCTTTGTTTTAAAGATTAAGTTTCTTTACCTTCACGCAGATCTCTTTATTGCTTTTCGCTATTTAAAAGTTCTTTAAATAAGTAAGATAGTGTTAATTAAACATATTTTGTGCATTTATATAAATGTGTGTATATATATAAATTTTGTTTGTGAATCAGCCTCTCACACTGCCTTTTTTTATGCTATTGTATTGATATATTTTGTTTTTGTTATATTAATGTAATATTAGAAAGCACTAGGTTTGCAGCTATAATTGTTTGAGCTTATTACTAGATTATATATTTTTATTGTTAAATTTAAATTTACTTTTTTAATTTTCAATAATTTTTACTTTTTTTAATTTACAATAGTTTTTTCTTTTTTTCCTTAAAATTCTCCCTTTTTTTGTTTGTTTCCTTGTTCTCTTTGTGTTTTTAACCTACATTATGGGTTCTATGTACTTGCAGCTTATGCACAGTTAATAAAATCTTAATTTTTCTTTCAAACTTTCTCTTTTCTTTTATTTGTCTCTTATGTATATATATATATATTCAAGTTAACTGTATCCTCTGTTTTCTGATATATTTACTTTGTATTTTCAGGTATGTAAAAGCTGCAGTCTCAGCAAAGGACATAGTTATACTTGTTGATAGTAGTGGATCTATGACAGGAATTAGAAAAGAAATAGCAAGGAATGCTGTGACTGATATTCTTATAACATTAACAGAAGATGATTTTGTCACTATTCTTGGTGTAAGACAACTTTGTATATTAATTAGAATTATTAAAAAGTTTATTTCTAGATTTCATTTAATCTTTGTTAATAACTTTTAATCCAAAAATGTACTAATGATAAGTAATGGATCATCTAGAATAATTACTGTGACTAAAAATATATAAAGATTCCAAAAATGCTTTATAAGTTTTTGCTCATTTGTCTAAATTTATTTTTATCATTTTCTGCGATATTTGAAACATTTATTCTATTATCATAAATGTCTATTATGCTTTAAAAAATAAATGCTTGTTACTTATGTTGTCAATTTTAAACTTGTCTACTATTTTCTGTTATTGCTATCGGTTCATAAATTTATCTGTATTGTTTAAATTATTTTCATTATGCAAACTAGAAAATTAAGAAAAATAAGAATTGTTCCTAAAGTTTTGATTATAATGAATGATAACTATGTTCATCCCTAGTTTTCGGAGGAAGTCACTCCTGTTGTTCCTTGCTTTGAAAATGCTTTGGTCCAAGCAAATGAAGAAAATGTACGAGTATGAGAGTTAAATTGTTTACATGAAATTTATTTGTACATTTCAATTATAAATCTGTCTTTTTTTTAATGAATAATGTTTTGAAACTGTTTGTATGTTTTTTAACTGTTCACATTTTATGTATTTATCATTTCATTAGTCAATTTTTTAGCACGTCAAAAAAAAGTTTTTTGCTTTAGCAGAAGTTCTTATAAATTTCTGTTTCATGAAAGATATTTGGATCTATCTTTCATTAAAATTCAATGTATAATGTAATTTTTATTCCACAGCTTATTCATTTATCTGATTTAACTTATTTCAAATCTTTATACACAATTAAATAAATAAAATGCGGTGTTTGATATGTGAATTTAAAATCAAAATTTCAAACCAAATATTCAGAGAGCATTTCTAACTAAAACACCTCTATATTCTCTACTTTTTTTCTCTATTTAACATATTTTCTATTGTACAATTCAATCAGTTGTATAATTTAGCATATTGTTACCTTATATTTATAAATTATCCTATTTTAACTAAAACTATCCTGTCTATGAAGATAGTCTTAGCTGTCTGTGTAAGATAAGATAGTAGTAATTTGCTGTTAATTAATTGGATGGCTGGGACTTCTCAACTAAACTAGAATTCACATCTCAATCTTAGTTGAATATTTTTTGGGATTGTGATTGCTTTGAAATTCTTGATCATTTGAGTGCTCAACTGTTCAATTTCTTCATTTAAGAATGTTATGAAGAAGAATTTTTTTAAATTAAATTCATTACAATAAGCCATGTGTCACTTTTTTGAAGAACAAAAATTTAGTCTTAAATTTTTCTTTCAAATTGGTTTTCTCTTAATGCATGTTATGTCATGAAGTTAAACAATATTTATGTATTTATTTTTTGTGATACATACCATAATTTTAAATATCATACTTTTTAGGAATTTATGAAGCATATGAAAGAAATGGAGACAGCAAATATAGCAAATTTTACATTGAGCTTGATAACAGCCTTTGAAGTTCTCTAAAAAGTAAGTTTCATATGTTTTAAAATTAAATAATATTATCATTTGCTTGCTGAAATTATCATTGAAACTAATATTTTGTGCAGTGATTGATTTGTAATTTTTTTTCCCTCTGAAAACAGATATAAACATGAAATATCTGTTTTCAATGGTTGTGAATCTATCAATTCTATAATGAATAAGTGATAAAATATTTCAATTTTATAATACTGTGATATAATAAGTGATATTTTTCCTAAAATTTTTAGCATATTTTCTGTGTGTTTTCTTCTGATCAGAACAATAAATATGTAACTCATATTACTTTTACAAAAACCTCTAAAAAGTTTGAAGAGGAGAGCTTGTTACAGATGGAAATTTATGAAAATTGATATTTTAAAAATTAGTGTATCTTTTAGCCTCAATAGTATTATTTCACTCTCTGTTTTATCTTTTTTGTCCATTTAATTCTCCTTGTTTTAACCTAACAGCCTAACATTCTCTGTTCACAAATATATATGACTAAAATTTCATCTATCCCTTTTAACTGTCAATTCTAAACTCCAATCAACATAAGACATAGTTTAATTCCTATCAAACTAGTTTCTCACTGCTAGAAATCGTGAAATTAATGCCATGCAGAATAGTGTATCATGAGAAACTTTATTCTCAAATTTACAGGGTGATAAAAAGTTGTCCCTGTGGTTTTAAATTTATCAACAAAAAAAAATTTATCTCTAAAAATATTACTTATATAATCTATTATATATAATTCTCTTACGTGGCTCCCAAATTTTGGCTGTATTTCTTTTCTGCCGGTAGCAACGTTTGCTTTGTTTTGTTTACGTTTTGAAAACACCAAAGCATTCTGCCTTTTAATGATGTGTTTCTGATCTAATATATATAATTATCGTACGTGGCTCCCAAATTTTGGCTGAAGTACTTTGTACAACTAAATAAGGTTCTTTTCACAACACTTAAATATTTACTTTATTTTCTTCATATATCAGTCGGCAAAGAATTCTGTTAGGTTAAAAAACATTTCGCTAAAAAAATAACGAATTCTAAAGGAAATAAAAATAAACCAGTTAAAAAATAAAAATGCTGTTGCCAGGCATAGAATTTTTTGAAAGTTAACTTAGCAACATAAATCAAAATGACATAGAAGCGCAACTAGATCAAAATTATGATACCTGAGCGCTTGAAGTAACAAATCCTTCAATTATATAAGTGTTGTATCGCCAAATGCCCAAATTAACAATTGTGTTTTTAAAGAAATTCTATAAAAAGTTTTAAATGAACAACCTACTTCTACAACTGCTTCTTGAAGAACTTGGCTCATTGATTAAAAATATTGTTTTAATTTTGCAATACTAACTTTACTTCTACTTTCATTATTGCTATGACCCTCTTTCATTACATTTTACAACTTCATGCTAAATTTGAGGACTTAAAGTTGTTTTGTGGTTGAATACTGACGTTTAGAAATGTATACATAAAAAAGTAATATTTAGAGGTTAAGAGTTGCCTCAGAAAAATTTGAATTGTGAAAAATTGAATTGTATTGTTGACATCAAAACTAAAAATATTGTGTTTCAACTTAACAATACTACCTTAATTTATACTTTAGAATTGCCTCGGAGAAATTTGAATTGTTAGAAATGACTTAAACAAAAGTTTTATTTTTACTGACAAATACTATATTATAATTTTAACTTTTTCTATGACTATACTCATTTTCTTATTCTTTTCTTTGTTTTTTATACATTTTATATTTTTGTGATAAAATAAAAAACTTATAGTTGTTCTGCTTCTGAACACTGATGAAAACTCAAAATGATGGGCTTCATCAACAATCAAAAATATCTACATTTATTTCACAAATTCCATATTAATAGGGTGGCGCCCTTCAGAGAATTAAAAATACAAAATTATCTTCATCAAAGCCGATGCTTTACATCCAGCGTTCAGTGGCAGACTACTATTTCATATTGTTTTACAACACATGGCTTTAGCCCTCTGGTGGGAATGACTTTGAAACAAAACTTACAACAGTTACTTTTCTCAACAACTGAAATTTAGAATAGTGTGATTAAGAAAAATATGTGAACTGCTAGGATTTTTAAAATAATATTGAAATGTACAGATTTAGAATTTTCTACAGTGAAAAGTTTTCGAAACTTCAGTATTAAAAAAAGTATGCAAAAGCTAGACGTTAAGAACGTATCCAATGAGCGAGCATTGGATTGCGTAGCAATCCGAAATGAACTACAAAAGCAGTTCCGGGGGTTGGCGAGCGCGAGCGAGCAGGGGGCGAAGCCTCCTAGTCATAAATATAAGACAAATTTTAGTCATCTAATTTAAAAATAATAATAATAAGTCATTTATGAAGTGCAATGCTTAAGTTTCTTGGAATTGTTATGAAAACCTCAATCTAACAATTATAGTTTTCAAATATATTCCAAGTTTTAAATATATTTTATTCATCGATATTTTGTTCTGACATTTTCACTCTAAACTTTGTTTTTGAACTTATATACATATTTGAGCTTAAAAACTAAAATGTGTTGTATATTTAGATTTTTTAAACATTAAAAGTTTTTTTCTTTTTAAAGAATAAACTTAAGACTCATTCCGCAATAACTACATGTTTTTGAATTTGACTAAAAAAAATCTTGTGAATATGTGAGTATAGAGATCAATCTTTTATCTATTTAAAATTTTGAATTTCAAAAAAATTTTTGAAAAAATTTTTTTTTTACTATAGGGGAGAGGGGGGCACATGTGAACAAATTTTTTTATTTCTTCACTTTTCGAAAAATATCATCAATTTTTCATAGTAAAAAAGTCCATATGTTTAAATAGTATTTTCTTTGTCTTGTGGAATTTTTTGAGATTTTTCAATAAAATATTTCTTTACTTTAAAATATTTTAGAAAAATGACTTCAATTGTTCACATGTGCCCCTATTGGGGGCACATGTGAACAGGCCTGGGGCACATATGAACAAGATTAAAAACACAAAGCAATCATCATATTTCAAAGAAAAAAAATCTTTAATATAACAGATATAGATACGCATTATACTGAGGGGGTTGTAGCTTACTATGTGAATTTAAATTGTACAACAGTACTGTCAATAAGAAAATAATTTTTCAGCTGTACAATAATTTATCCGTAATTGGGTTTTTCGCAACTTCATGTTCCACGGGTGTTGTAATGGGCCTTTTTCTTTCTTCTCTAATACTCTTTCATGCTTTTTTTTTTCATTTTTTCTATCTTTTCATTTGTAGCTTTAACAATTCTATTTTCTCAGGTGTATCAGTTACTATGCGTGATGCGCGATCAACCATTTAATAAAAAAAAATTTTTTAAAGGAAAAATTAATAAATTAATTATGGAAAATTAAATAATGATAATTTTAAATGCATACATATTTTTTAAACTTATAATATCATGAGGATAATAATCTTAATACTATGTAGGGGCACTTGTGAACTGTTCATATCTGCCCCAGATGTTTTGTTCACAAGTGCCCCCATCATCCTTCTTAAACCTAACTTGAAAAATAAAGAACTTTTAATTGAGTAAAAAAAAAGAATAATTGTCATAAACTTACCTGAATGTTCATATAATGATCTGCAATAGTTAATTTTAGTTTATTAGTTGATTTATATTATGCTTTCACTTGGAGAAGCGAGCGATTATAATATATGCAACAGCAGCTGATACAAAGAAATTGTCAGAATAGACCAACAAAATGTCTCATTGTTCTGAAAGTATTTCAGAGAGGTAGGACTAGTACTGCCATCAATTGAAAATTTTTCGAGATTTTTTATTTCAAATCATATTGGTAAAACATACCATGTTCACATGTGCCCCCTGTTCACATGTGCCCCCCTCTCCCCTACTTGGAAAATTTTACAGTTGAGAGAAGATTTTATTCGAAGCTGACTAAAATGCCTAGATGGTGTTTTAAAAAATCAATTCCGAAGTTGTTTTAGTATATTGCCTACTATTGTTTCATATGAAATGACTATGCTATTAGGAAAAATGGTAGTTTGTGGAATTTGGAGGAATTGGTTTTGAAATATACAAAAATATCAAGAATCTGTTTATTAGACATCTTTTTTTAATGATATAATTTAATCATTTAGAAAATAATATTCTATATTTTGTTTTTTTACAAACCACATAATTACAGAAATTTGAGTGTTTTCAAAATATTTAACATGTTTTTCCCCAAAGCTGTGAAATCTGCAATCAAATAATATAGAAAATAATTAATAAGTTAGCGAAACCTGTTTACTTTCTCCAAATGTTTCCTTGTGTTAAGGATCTGTTCTACCAAAACAACTTAATTGTAACCGTCTGTTTACAAGCTTTCTCTTTACCTAAATTTAATCCACTGTAACACCTCAACTCCAGTGATCCATAAGGCACTACTAAGAAATCTAATTATGTATGTTACATAATATATTAAATTTCAACACTAAAAAACTTCTTATAGTCGCCTTGACAACAAAAGAATAGGAGCAACCATATTTAGAAATTTAACTAAATTGATATGTTCATGTTGTGAAGAGTAGTGTATTTACTGAGTGTTTGGACTGTTTTCCTGTGGAAAAGAATAATATGTTTATTGTTTTGTATGTATAATGTGAGAGGCCATAGTAAGATTAGATATTAATCATTAGCAGCCTTGCATTAACAGAGTGGATTTGGATGTTGTAAATAATGGTATTATGGCTTTGAATTTGTTTTGTGCGAATTTTATGATTATTGAATAATTGCTAGCAACTTCACATGTATCATGATATCTAATTTGCTTTTCATTACAAAAAATTTGACTCCAGGAATGCACTATTTTTTTAATGTATTTTTGCATCAACTTTGGTATTGTTAACAGGAACGGATATTTTATCATCATCAAAATATTTTTGTTTTTCAATTGTTTTCAATCAAAACTAAAAATAAATTTTGCTTTATTGTTGCAGTACAATCGATCTGGATTGGGTACTCAATGTAATCAAGCCATTATGATAATTACCGATGGAGCTCCTAATACATTTGAAGACATATTTAGGCGTTACAATTACCCAAATTTACCTGTAAGTTTTCTTGTCATTATAAGACAGCAGTTATCATTTAAATATAATGTTTTTTTATAATTTTATTAAATGGAAGCAATCTTGCTTAATTTTTCTACTAATTTATAGGTCAGAGTATTTACATACCTAATTGGTAAGGAAGTTACTGAATCACATGAAGTAAATTGGATGGCCTGTGCAAATAAAGGTTTGTCTTTTTTTTTATATAAATTTTTTTTTTGAACTATGTTAGTACTTGGTTTTATCCAACCTAGTCAAATAAAATCAGGTTTGCATTGAAATAATGCTTGATTATAGTATTAAATTTACATAATCACCTTGTACAGTCCGCAAAAAAAAAAAAGATATCACCCTGAATAACTTTCGTTCTAATGATCGGATTTTCACGAACTAAGTGTCAATCTTAATGGTTCCTGGGGGTGACCTCAATTATGCTAATTAACTAGTGCTAACTATTAATTAAGCTACGAAATCAGATGCAAAAACGTACTTCCTCTGAATAAACATAAATTTTTTTTCACATATTTGGATTTTTCATCTTCAAAATATAGGGGGTAGCCGCAATCTGGGAAATGTGGTCCCCATAGTTTGGTCAAGTGAGCGATTCAAAGTTCGGGCCCCTTAATGTTAATTTCGCTTTTGCGTTTTCAGTCATATTTTAAAAACTAATGAGGCAATTCAAAAAAAAAATTGCACCCACTCATAAAACTCATTTACCCAAAGATAATTTCATGAAAAAACTAATTTTTAATAATTATTTATTATTTTTTATTATTTAATTAAAGTGAGGATGAAAAAAAGTTGAATTATAAGGTATGAATTTTTTTATACCATTTTAATCAACATATTTTTCAATTGAAAAATCGAAAGTTACAACTGTTTTTATTTATTAGAAGATGAGAAAAATTAAAATTAATTATTTAAAAAAAAATAATTTGGCGAAAATGAAGAAATGATTAAGTGGGGCGATAAATATTAAAATGTGATAAACTTACGAGGAACTTAACTTTGCGCACGTAGCGAAAATTTCATTCATATTTTTTTCGCTAATAATCGTTTGCAAATCTTATTATTTTTATTTTTTTTTAAACTATAAAATACGATGTTTCTTTTTTAATAGTCTAAAATTCTATTTGCAATTTAGTAAAGAAATTTGAATAAAACATCTTATTGAATAAAAAACATTTTATTCAACGAATGTCGAGTTTTATACAGGCATGCTTCTGATAGAATATGATTATACACCAGATTGTGCTTATTTAATGTGATTATTTTTTAGTTTTTAATTTTTTCTTCTCAATAACTGATACAATTTCAGTAGTATACATACGTATGAATAGATTTGGAATAAAATATTTATCAATTTCTTGAATACATTTTTTATAAATATTAGTAAAAATACGTAGTAAACCTATTTAAGCATACCTCACATCATCGCAAATTTCTCAACATCTTATATATCGTCTTAATGTTAGAAGTAATTTTTTAATCACCTGTCCGGAAGTGTTTCGCAAAACTATTTTACCAACTATTTAATCAAATTTTAGCATTTTTAAAAATCCTATTCTTTACCCTACTATGTTTATTATTTCTTCATTAATATACTAATCAATTTTTTAGTACTTTAATTTAGGTTTTCTTTAAAGTGAAGTTCCTCTTTAAATTATAGTCAAGTTTTTTTTTAAAAGAATTATTGTCTGCTAGCTAAGAATAAAACCTTGTTAAGAAATTAAAATCATTCCACTGTTTACAATTATTTAATGCAAAACAGCTGATTATTTGCTAAGCATACTATTTTTTTCGAAAAAGGAATATAAATCATTGATAGTCTTTTTTTTTTGTTTTGTTTCTTGTGACTTCAACATAGATTATCTAAAATAGCGTTGATGCTTTAGAAGTCTCTAAAGATACCGAACATAAAAAGCTGTAGATTACGTAGCCAAAATTTTTAAGCGTCTTAAAATATCTCAGTATCTTAAATGTCGTCCTAACATCTTAGTTGTGAAATTAAATTTTTAATTATCTGACCACGCGTGATTCAATAATTATTTCATTATATCTTTTACTCTTTCTTTATGATTACATGTAGATTTTTTTCCGGATAATATGCTAAACTATTTTGTTTAATTTTTTTCTTTAGCACGATTCCCAAGATATTATTGTCGTATAATTCGTTATCAGGAGAAATGCCTTATTGCGTTAAGCAGGAAATAATAAAAATTGAAATTTGTAAGAAGATTCCAAAGCCGAGCCAATTTTGGAACCATCTGATTTTTTTAAAGAAAATGCAATAGAAAATACGCAATTTTGATTAAAAATAAAAATAAATTAAAATAAAAAAAACGTGGCAAGAAGGCTAACTTACTTTTTTCAGAAATTGTGAAAGCCAATTTTTCCTATATTTCGTCAAAAGAGGATAAGAATGATATTGCTCCAAGGGACCTACTCAATAATTTCGCTATTTCTAGAATGAAATCTATTTGATCGAAACATATTTCCTTGAAAATTAAAACGAGAAAACAATTAATTTTATTATTTATCTAAGCTTATTCCATTTATTTAATGATAGCGGTATCAAGGTTAAGGATATGCGATGGAAGCCCCGTTTACTATTATACTATAAATGCATTAAATCAGGTAGCTTGAATATTTTATTTTAAGCAAATTATTTAATAATTTTAAGCTAATAAGGGTGTAAAAATAAACTCGATCAAAATACTCCGAAAGTATACCCTAAAATATATGAAGAATAAACTTTGGAATTGATATATAAAAAATACTTTTTCAAACAACTTCGAGTAGGACGGAAATAGTTGTCCTTGAAATTATTTAATTTCGATTCCTGGTGCTAGGGGACATTCCATTTTCACATTCGACTTTTAAAATTTAAGGCTTGCAGAAAAAAAAAAGGAATTGATTTTTTTAGAAAGTAGTGAATTATTATTTTTTTCCATCAAAGGACCTGTATCTATAGCTTATGTAAAACTTATTTTAATATCAACAGGGTGCGTAGCCAAATCTTTGAATCAAAAATAAGCACTTTTTAAAAACTTTTCAAGCACTTTACAAAAATTTTCAAGCACTCAAAAAATTCATATTCAATCAGTGATATCATTGAAAAACAAAAACTTTTTGTAAACAGTTTTAGCGTTAAAAAAAAAACCCAAAAAGAAACAGACGTAAATCGAAACAATCAGTACTTTCCCACATCATCGAGTGAATTCAACTTGACCCTGAACTCAGAACAAAAGTACCCGTACCCCCTACGTCAAAAAAGTGTTAGAAGTAAAATAAAATAAACAATAATAAAATTAAAATAAATTAAAAAGAAAAACATTTCATAAGGATCTGATATTCTCCATCCGAATTGGAGCACTCGGGTTTCGGTTTCAAGTGTGCATGAAAGCGCAAGTCATAACGTGGGTACGACATGAAGTCCGCGTGAATGATTACGTAGCAAACACCCCATTTTTCGTGAAATGCATGGGATCCACCAGATATCACTGAAGGGAAAAGAAATTATTCAGGACAAAAAATGCCAGATGAAAAATGCACTTTTGAAAGCTTTTAAAAACGAAATCCCCAAAAAAGCACCTTTTAGTACTTTTTACAAACGCTACGCACCCTGATGGAGTGAAATAATTTAATATGTTGTGTAACTAAATAGATAATCCTAAGAAACTGAATCGAAAATATAAAAGCTTTATTGATTTAAAAAATAATAGATGATAATAAAAATAGACATGTTTTGAGTGTCCAATAATAAAAGTCACATGTTATTCAAGCTTGACAAGTTTTGAGAATGGGCGATTATACTTGAACGCTCGAAAAATGTCGACTTTTACTTCCCTCTTCATATTTTTTGAGGCCAGGTGAGTTTTTATCATCAATTATACCGTTTTACATTTGAGTCTTGATCATTATTTTGATAAGGATTTTACACTCGTTAAAGTAAACATAAGCATTTCTATATTTTAACAGGATTTATGTGGTCTTTAAAAACGTAATAGCATCAATATTGTAAAAGTTATATTCAACTTAAAAATTAAAATTTTGAGACCCGATATTTTGAGTTAATGACATTAAATATTTTATCTTTTAAGTTTTTGTGCCCCCATTTCAGTATCATAAGGATCTTACGAGCTCTGCTTAAAAAGAGAGTATCAGATATATATAAGAAGAAAAAAAGTAATCATAGTAGCAGTATTTGGGGGTAAATGTAGCTTATCGTAATTGAAGAATATGTTGTGCGACATTTTATGGTGAATTTGCGAACGTAAGTTTCAGAATGTATCGAAACCTGCTATTTGCTAATCATCTTTATCCAAAGAAAACCATGTAACCTAAATATCTAGCAGAATGAAGCGATTTTTTAAACAATGAATCATACAATTTACAACATATTATTTCAATATTTTTTTCTTAAATATAACATGTTTCAATGTTTTTAAAATGCCACTAAACATTCAGAAATTCCTAGAGTTATGGAAAAAAGAAATATCGTAAATTATAGAAAACCTTGTGAATGTGTATTAGAATTACTATACAATCTACATTTTATTTTTCAAGCACTTTTTGTTTCTTCAAACTTTCTTGCGTAGAAGACTCGATTAAATCTGTAAAAATGATTATCCCTAAAATTTTGTATCTAGCTATAATAAGTTATGTCAATTTGATTTTAGTAAGAAATCCTCGAATAAATATAGCAAAAACAACATATCTAAATAATATCAGATAAAAAGTTCATGTATTTAAATTCTAAAGGATTAAAAAATCATAAATAATTCATAAATCAATTCAAATTTTCTTTTCAAAGGAGATTTTAAAAAAAAAATTCTGCTTTTTACAGAAATCAGCTTAAAAATTGTCTATTGCATTGAAACTTCGAGATATTTTCTATTAACAATTAATTAAACCTCTTCCAGCAATCACAGAACATTATTTCAATTTTTTTTACATTCAGAGTTCATTTATTAGGTTGCCTAGCAACCTAGTAAAATTAAGCATTAAGCTTTTGAATTAGTCAATGGGTTATCTTAAAATATTCATTTGCGCTGGCGACTTTTTTTGGCGGTTTTCTGGACTATCGCCAAATATATAAACCTCTATTGCTACCAAATTTTTTCAAAATTTTGTCTATCCCCCCTAATTCAAGTGTCTAGATTCCAAATATGTAAAAAAAAAATACATGTTTTATCAGAGAAAGTACGTTTTTGTGTCTGATTTTGTAACTTAATTAATAGTTAGCACTAATTAATTAGCATATTTGAGGTCACCCCCGGGAACCATTAACATTGACTTTTAGTTCGTGAAAATCCGATCATTAGAACGAAAGTTATTCAGGGTGATATCTTTCTTTTTTTTTGCGGACTGTACACTGCTAAGCAAAAAACTTGAAAATTGAGGAACATAAGTAATTATGAATTTCATATGTTTGTAACTTTTATTAAATTATGTGTAACTGACCTAACAGAAATCATAAATAAAACTTTAATCCTACTTCTCTGCATTGGTACTAGCTTCATGTGTCCATTATTTACATTTGGGGCTCTGTATCTAACCTTCCTATGATTTTAACTTGGTCTAGCATGTAACTTATAGCCTTTTGTACTACTTGATTTTGTCCAACTGACTAAATCTCAGTTTTATTCTACAGTGCCATTTAACAGAAAGGGAGAGTTATATTATTTTAAACTTGATGCGAAATCTGCTTAAATAATTGCTAAAAAAAAGGCATTATCAGATGATTTTACTGAAAATAAATCTTTAAAGAACAAAAAACTACAGAGTAATATTGATGATGTAAAAATTAAAACTTTTATGATAAATATTTCGAATAATTACTATTGACAGAGAAATAGTCTGCACTCTCTTTCATTCATATCTGAATAAAATGATGAATACCTACTTCTAGTTTCATGTCATATCTGATAAATGTCAGCAGTAATTTAATCAAAACTGACTGCTCCCTATTTTATTCCTCTTCCCAATTTTGCCCATCTCTCCTATTTACAAAAAATTAGTGATCACGGAGATATTCATTCTCGTAGAAATAATTATTTTCTGAATTTTGAAATAAGTAGCATTAAGAGAACACTGAAATATAATGCAAGTTGTTTTATAGTAATCAATAAATAAAAACTGGAGAACAAGTTTTATTTTTTGTCAAAACTAGACTCAGAAAACTTAAGAAATTTAATTGTCACATTGTGTGCTGTCAGATTTTTATTCCTCCTCCTTTTAGTGATTCAAATACCTGTCTAGATATCAATGTTGTTGAAATTTCCATTGCCTATTATGATATTTTGACTGTGGCTTCATTTTGTAATTTATAATAGAATCAATGCAAATGTCTAGTTGCGTTAGTACCAAAAAATTTTTTACTCTGGATTGGTTTTAATATAAACATGGCTTTGTGATTATTTAACTTAGATCCAAATTTTCTGAACAAAAATTCATTTTTTTTTCAGTTTTTCATTTTATTCACTATGTATGTGTATGATTTTTAGTCTTCCACTCTCAAGGGCCTTAATATATTTTACTGTTTTCCAGGTTTTTATACACACATGGCTACACTTTCTGAGGTTCGGGATAAAGTTCAGGTCTGTGTATATTTTTTATGCAAACTTTTTTAGTCTCTAGATTATTTGGTTCAATGGTCATTTTTTTACTAAAAAATGTATCACTGGTTGTCCTATATTTTTATTGCATAAAATATTTGTAAAAGGAAATAACCTTGCATTATTGTAATCTATGACGAAAGTTTTCTACCATTGGAATGACAAGGTTTATGTCCCTCAGAAAAAACCTGAAAAACTCAGGGGGTATAAATTTGCTTTTTAAAACCTGCAGGAGATAGAAACTGGTTACAAAAACCAGCAAAAATTGAAAATTCAGGAAAGTTTGTAAACAACTTTTTCAATAAAAAGTAACAATTTTGTATTAAACCTCCTTTTCACAAAATTTGTAATTTTATAACACAAATTCTTCACTTCTATTGACATAACAATTTTAGGTTAGAAAATATCTTTTATTTTAATTTAATAAAAAAATATTAACTGTATTATTTAAATTAGTTTTTTAAAGATGCAATATTACTTTAAGAAGGAATTTGATTTATTTTTTGAATTAAAAATTGAAGTTTTTAATTTTTTGTGATTAGGAGCTTCTTTGGAGGTGATTAGGGCTTATTCAAATATTATGAAACCATGTTTTAGACTAACCCTCCCCCTTGTCAAATAACAGTTTATTGTTTAAGGATTACTTATGAAAAATCTGGTTTTACATGCATGAGAAAAATATGTGAAAAAATAAGTATTTTTAGTATTTGTGCAATATAGTACATGAATCATGCTTAAAAAAAGTACCTATTTGGGTGTGATTAATTGGAACTCGCTAAAAACATAAAATTTTCTCATATGTTAATTCATAGTCTTAGATTCTAAACCGGAATAAAATTTAAAACAAATGTGCGTGAGATGAGGTGAATATTTTTGATAAGAATTTAATGGTTAATATTTCTGCAATGTAATCTCTTTTTTTATTATATTCTACAATTTTGTTAAAAATCATGTAATGATTTTTGAAAGACTCGTGAAAGCTCTTTTGTCACTCGTATCTTTTTCTGTTATCAACATTTGAAATGTATAAATCTTTTTAAAAATATTTTACCAAAATTTTGGGACAAATTTTGTCGGGTATCAATTTAATGAATTTCTATTCTTACTGTTTCAGAAATATGTGCCAGTTATGAGCAGGCCTGTTGTTTTGTCTGGTACACGACCATTTGTATGGACATCTGTCTATGCAGATGTGCCGGTGAGTTGTTAATTTAATCCTTTTTAGTATTTAAATCTTAATTTTTTACGTACATGTCTGTTTCTATAACACAGATGTTTTTATCAATATATTTAATATGAACTATAATTAATAATTGAATAAATGTTTCTTAATGTCTCATATTTTGTGAATATCCAATATATGAATAATGAATGTCCTCTATATATTGTAATACAAATATAATTTAAGAAGTTTTACTTCACTATCTTTTATTATTATTATTATTAAATTAATAATTTTTTATTTAAAGTTCATAAGTTAAATATTTCCACAATCGTTTGACATATTTTTACATTTTTCTGCTATAAAAATTTATTAAAATAATAGTATTTGAGCATGTATCGGAACATCGTTTTTAAGTAATAAGCTAATAAACTCAGCTATATCATTTTAGCCGCAATTTTTATACCACTTCAGCTATATTACTTTAAAACTTGCATGTTTTTTGGATTTCTTTTAAAGCTTTAAGGATCTTAAAAATCATTTTTTAAACCTAAATTATTTTATGCATAATGCTTCATGATTAATAATTTTACACTATGCACTAATCTATTTTTTCATTGTTAATTTTGATGAAATTTTATTTGAGTTCTTATTACTATTTTTCACATCAGTTTAAGAAAAAATTAGAGCCAATCTAATTTTCAAAAATAGTACTTGGTATAATTTCTTATATTTACTGCTTTTAAACAAAATTCAGGCAACTGACCTCAACCTAGCAGAATGGAAAGATAGAGAATTTGAACAAATTCGTATCAAACTAAATCAAATGCGAATTCAGCAGTGGCATTCTGCCCAAGAAGATAAAGATTATGCTGATCCTGATAGTACACCTGAGCCCGAACACGAAACAAAAGAGATTAGGGTTTGTGTTTTGTTCTAAAGTTAATGACCCTATGTTTTGCTTGATTCCCAATTCAAATCCTGATGTTTGTTGTTTCTAGTAAATTACTAAACAAGTAAATTACTGAACAAGCAAATGATTTCAAATTTCATGAATCCATACCCTGTAATTTCTAAGTTTGCCTTAACATTCACTGATTCACTTTAGGGTCTTGAAGAAAACCTTTAATCTCATTTAGACTGATGAATTAATTTTAAAAAATTAACTATAGTGAAGGAAATTGTGTTTTTTAATAAAAATTATGAAAAATAAAATTAGTTTTGAACTAATCTTATTATTTTAACTTTCTTTGATTTTTTATAACAAGCAATGAAAATTGTGTGTAAAACTAAAATTTGGAATGATGCTTTTTTTTGTTGCTTTTTTGCATTATTATAACGGAAGATGTCTTTTGTATTACTTGGAATATTAATGGATAACTCTTTAACAGTGTGCATTTGTTATATTTCTCTGCATGCTGCATTCTGGAATTTTACATTATCTCATGAAACATTCTGCGTGTGCTATTTATGTATTAGATTCCTCGTAGTAGGTTCAAGAAAAAACAGGTGTGTACCCTATTATGTTCGGATTGTAATTTATACTATGTGTAATTATTCTATTTTTACCCTTAAAACCTTTTTAAAAATTTTGTTCCATTATTTGGCTTGTATTTTTCCTGAATTTTTAAATGAAATATATCTGTAATATGATTCTGTCTTTAAAAAATGTAGTTATGATTTATTTATATGTATGTTACTGGAAATATATAAAGCATCTACATAATGTAGGATGCCTAGTGTTTTGAGGCAAAGTATGAAACATGAAAATTATTATTACAGGGAAACCTTGGTTAAGCAGACACTCTTGAGACTTAAAAAATTGCCTGTTAATGAGAGTTGCCCATTTACAGGAAAGGTACACTAGCAACGAAGGCTAAGGCCATTAATTGTTTGGAATAATTGATGGCATTAATTGGATTTGAGATAAAATAATTAAATTATCTATAATAACTATTCACATTGATATTTATTTAAACTTAACATAATTATAACAACAACAAAAAAATAGCATTTAATATATACCTTTGTTTTATATTTATCTAATTGAAAATAAAGATGTGAAGTTTTTTTAAGCTGCTGCATATCACTATTTCTTCGTGATACAGTTTTAAATCATTTAGCCTTTTTGTATCGATTTCATCAGTTTTGGATAGATAAAAATAGATATATACCCTCTAACACCTCTCCACCACTTGATAGAAAGCATTGCAATACCTCTTTAAAGGTAAACCATTCTATATCTCTTTGAAGATAAAACGTTCTGTAGAATACTTGTACATGCCAGAGAATGCCTGAATATTATGTAAAATAATGTTTAATCATTTCATTCTTTGTGGGGCAATTCTAGGTATTATGTAAAATACCGAATTTCATACATTGCTAGTAGCGTGTACAGTAGAACCTCGATTGCTCGTTTCCCGTTGAACAATTCATTACAATGTATAGATACGGGAAAGTGGCGAATGCAGGTCAACAAAAATATTAAATAATGGCCTGAAAACACATAAAAAGTTGTAAAGAAATAATAGACTGGAAAATCAATAAATTTAAAATAAGTATTAAAATTTTAATTGAAATTTTCTTGCTGCAAAAATATTTAAGATGCGAAGGAAAGAAGAATAACTGATTTATATATTTATTTAAAATATTTGGAACTATTTCATTGAAAACAACACTCCTCTAACAACAACTAACTTTTGACATTTTCGACAGATTGTTCTTCATCTTCTGTATTTCCTATGGCTATGGAAAGTCTCTCATTATTTTGAAAGCATTTCGCAAATGTTGGCAGTGGTTGTGGTTCCATTTCATTCTCATCAGTATCACTTTGCACTTTTTCAGCTTCTACAACCATTTTTCAAGCTGACAACTCCACAAATGTCACCATTTTTATGAAATGAATTCATAAACATCAAGCGTGATTATTGAGGCGTTTTTCCCAAACTGTAACAAATCCTTATCTTCTTCTCCATCGGTATCATCAGAAATTACTTCTTTTTTTTTTCTTATTGATATTTTTTTTAGTGTTGTAAAATTTCTGAAAAACAGATGTGGGAATCTGCCTGTTTCATAACAAAAACTGATATTATTAACATTATAGGAATAGCATTTGGGATAAAACTGTTCAAACAAGACGATGCATGGGGGAACATTGGATTGAGGTTCTACTGTGTCATATTTTATTTTTAAGAGTTTTCAATGTGATTAACAAAGCTCTTAGACAGGAAATTATAATATTGCAAAATTATTATAAAAATGATTGATTTTTGAAATCAAAAACATCAATGTCATGTTTATTATTTCTTAAAATAATATGCTAAATATATTAAAATTCCAAACATCATTAAAGCTTGCGCTATACTTTTTTTAACTTTGTACGTAACTATTGAGTTTGTAGCAATTAGTCTAAAGTACTGCAATGGTGTATTTTGCTCATCATCCGAATTATTAAATTACTGCAAAAAAATCTGAAAATAAACACCTGTTTTAATGAATTCCATACAATTTGATGTATTTAGTCATCTAGGCTCTTTGTTTATAATGTCTTTTTTTACATTCTGAGTTTTTTTCTTAATTTTAATTCTCATTTTGTAGAATGCATAGCCTTGGATAGAATGTATAAAGTAGTATAAGAAAGCGAAAGTAGATAACATCAAACTAAAACAAATGAAAAAAGAATCTTTTGTTTAACATGCCATGCATATATCACAGCATGAATTTTTGTTAATAATCAGCTGCTTTAATAAGGATTTTATTTTATTATTATTGCATTATCTAAGTCTTTTATTGTATTTATTTATTTTTGCATACCATGAATCTTCCACGAAATTTGATTCTTTTTTTCCTGCAACAAATTTCAAACCCTAGCCTGCACATAGCATTTTAATACATTTTATTTAGAAAATAAAATTAGTTAATTATTATTTAGAGCATCTAAAGACAAGAATGCAAAAAGACAAGTGGTTCAATGAATGTTTGCTTTAACAACGTTTTGGTGTTAATAATTGTTGGTTTTTTTGCAAAAATCTTTATTTAACAAATCGAAAAGTAGTGCCATTAATCTCTGTAATAAAAAAGCTAGGTTATTTTTATGTAAATAAGTTTATAATTCTAATGAAGTGTTGCTCTTTTCAGCCTCTTCAATTAATGACTGCAGTTGCCACTCCAGTATTTGATAAACGAAATGTAAGTATACTGGCCTAACGTTGCAAACTGTGAAACTTGCAGCATATTTCCCTTCTTTATTCTTGTAAGAGTTTTTTTATTATTTATTTATTTTTCTGTGAGTTGAAATAAACTTTCTCTTAGATCAAGTCTGCTAGTTTATTGGGAGTGGCTGCTACTGATGTTCCTATCAAGGAAATTACTAAATTAACAAGAGCTTATAAGGTATCTTTCATATTCACTATATACATTAGTATAGTTATTTGTGTCAAAAAAATCAAATCAGCTTTAAACTTGATTTTCTTTTTACAGTATAGTAAATTAAATATAAATAATTTTTTAACATTGTTTAAATCAGTATGTTTTTAAAGTATGTACTAATTTTTTAATAATTCATTTTTCCTAATTTTTTTTTTTACCAAAAGTTTTCAAGTTTAGCTATTGAACCTGAAAAACACTATTGCTTTGAATTATTGCCCTTATATAGTTTCATTTATTGCGTTTTTATTTTATTTATGCTTTTTTTTTTAATTCAACATTTTTCAGCCAAGAAGCTATTTTTTCACATAGAAACAGTTTTTCGTATCAAAATTACAATGAATAACTAAGAATCAAAATTTATTAAAAGCGCATAGGGTTCTCATTTTCTGATAAAACTTGATTCAAGTTTTAAAGGCTAGCATTAGTTTTGCATGAAAAAAAGGTTTTGAAGGGAAAAAAAGGCCAATATCACCATGATACTAATTGCAACTGATTCTGAACTCTGCATTTTTTTTATTCAGAATGTCTTTTATATCGATCACTCAGTGCGATAATATTTAATGCGCTGAAGCAAATTTTGACCAATCGCAGAATTGGTTCTGTTCGTATAACTTTTTTCTATTTATTTTTTAATTTTGATAATCATGGCAGTAAGATTGCATTTTTCTTCTTATGTGGAATTTTTAGCACTTGATATTAAGTGAGGTTTTTTTTTTCTTAGAAGATTAAGGAAAATATTAGCGTATGGAAAACGGCTGTTATTAATAATTGCTGTTTATTATTTTTGACAATCAAATCTTCTTAATCATATTTTTTTAAGAGAATTTATTTTAGAGCATTAAAATATTCACTATGTGTTTAAGAAATTTTTATGCAATAATGGAAGAATATACTTAATCAAGTTATTCACTTCTGCAATATTTACTATTTGCTTTGCAAGTTCTGTCCTGTACACCACTTCACTGTTTATTTTCTGATTTCACAATGCAGAACAAACTACAAGTCATTATGTGACTTTCTTTTTCTATTTCTAACTGTCATAGGGTCAGTAAAGTTACCTTACAGTTTTTTCAATGTATACTATTCAAAACTGTACATTTGAAAAGAAGTTGAAACTATCTTAGAAATCCAATTATCAGCAAAATTAAATTTTTTGAATGAATCTTCTACAAAAAAAATTTTTAATCTACTTTGTATGCTTGAAATTATTTTTGTGGTAGATAATGTTGAGTGTGTGACTCATTCTACTTCTACTACATGTTTGAAATTTGATGTCTTTAACTATTCTGTAAATTTAAGGAAAAAAAAATATCTGTATTTTCCTGTTTGACTTTAAATAAAGTTTCAAATTTTAAAAACATAATAATTTGCTTGCCATAAAAACACACACACATCCCCTTATTAACTAAAACAGTTTTACTAATATCTTAAGATTTATATTTAAATTTATCTTAATTTTACTATCGCAAAGTAACATTTGCAATTATTTTTATTACATTTATTTAAGAAATTGTAGGGGCAAGAACTAAGTTTCAAACCTATGTTGAACATTTTTACGTTGCTTTTTTCAGACACTTGTTATTTATAATTTCATATGGCGGTTGCAGTGTGTGTCGTATTTCATGTATTGTTAAAAGTTTGTATTATGTGCATAAAAATATTTATTCTTTTTTTTTTAGATTGGAGTCAATGCTTATTCATTTGCAATTACAAATAATGAGCATGTACTTTTTCATCCAGAGCTCAGACCAGGGATGGGCAAACTACGGCCCGCGGGCCAACTGTGGCCCACCGGAAGGTTTTATCCGGAAAATTTTACAAATCATTACCAAAAGCTGGTTTCCAAAATTTAATATTTCATGCCCAGAAAATCAGCTCTATGTTTGCTTAATCTTATATATGTGAACAAGAGTTTTCAACTTTGAACCTTAGAAAGAATAATTTCAGAAGTGGACTAACAGAAAAGCATTTAGCCTTGTTCCGTAAAATGGGCACATCTCACTTCGAACCTTAATATGTTAACTTTTAAAAACGAAATCGCAATTTCATTCATCTCACAAAATATTTAAATTAAAACTTGTATATCGCTTTTTTTTTAAATTTTGAAAGTCTTATTTGTCCCACCAAACATTTTTTTTCTCGATTTTTGGCCCTCGACCAAAAAAGTTTGCCCATCCCTGGCTTAGACCATTGGTAACTTTTTTTCAATGCTACTTAATATCACTTGTTTATTAAAATGTTCTGAACTAATATCAGCACTTATTTCTTAAATTAAATTCATTTCCTATAACTTTTTCTAAATTTTAATGTAATTTCTTTTGTCTCATTGAATAATTTCTTCTATTACTTTAAAAGAAAATGTTGCGCAGAATTTTTCATTCATATCTAAAAAAAACTCGAATCATTTCTCAATCATCAATTTATTGATTTCAAATTTTGTAAATATAGCACTTTTCAAATTCCTTCAAATTACTATTCTCTCCTTTCTTTGTTCTTTATTATTTTACGCATTAAGCAAACTGTGTATTTCCTCCTCATATTAGGCACTGTAATAATTATTATATTATAGGCACTAATCTAAATAGGAATGAGAGTTAAAATTTTTGAAGGAGAAAAAAACTTTTGTCTCTTATAGATTTGCTTTATATTTCCTATTTATTGTTTTTATGATTTATTTTCCGACCAATTTTTACTTTTTTTGAGATTTGACAATATAGATTCGAACTTGCATATATGTTATCTATATTAATTCCTTTAGTAGTTTTTTTTTTAAAAATTATTCTGGAATTAGATATGCTCATAATAAAACATATGATATATGGTAGCAAAATAAGAAAATGGAACGCTTTAATAACTTTTGATCTGAGTTTCGTGTACTACAACATGCCTGCCAAGTCTCCTGTTTTTTTAACGAAGGCTCCTGTATTTTATGACTATCTCCTTTTTACCCATATAGTTTTCCATATCCAAGTTTCTCCATATATGTTGAAGAAATTTTTTTTGTTGAAAAAATGGCGATAAAATATCCGCTGATGTCAAAAATACTTCTTAGTCCTCAACAGATGGTGCTATTGCCAGTAATGCAGTATATTGAGTGTTAATAGTTTAAGTAATTATAAATCATGATTTAAAAAGATCTTCTTTAGATTAAGATTTATTTACTTATTTTTTACTTCGTTAAAGGTAAGTGCTTATATTATTTCCAATTTTGACTTACATCATTATGCTTGATGTATCAAAACTTTACTTGTAGCCTAAAAAAATGTCACTAGTAAAATCTCCATTATTTTATTTCTCCAATGTTGGCAGGTATGCTACAATGCAATCTTAATGATTTGAGGAACTAACTTTAAATACGCTGAAATGCTTGTCAATTTCCTTAAAATTTAAATCAAACACACAAAAATATACTTTCTTTGATTAAACCATAACTTTTTACAGCTCATTGGAATTCTTGGCACTCAAAATATGGGGAAAGCTGAAATCTTGAAAAATGATTTCAATGATTAAGAAAGGAGTGTGATTTAGAATTTGGTCCCTTAATATTAATTTGACGTTTTGAATATTTCACCATATCTCTGGAACTAATTAAGAAGTCAAAAACATTTTACACACATACACGTCGAGCTCTCGTTTATCCAAAGTAAAATCTACGTAAAACAAAATAATTAAGCGTCCATTGTACGAGAAGCATCTTAATAACCATTATTTTAGCAGTTTTAAGGGGAAAAAATTAAGTAAAATACATTGCAATGCAATATGTAGATTTTATTGCAGTGCATATTATGTTTACTGTATTTCAGATAGTACTTTGTATAAAAATAATTTTACTAAAGAAAGTAATATAAATAATTTTTTTCTAATGAAGTAATTGAGAAATTAATTGCCTTAAAAATGTAATTGGTTCATTAGTACAGTTTTAGTATGCCAAGACCTTAATAATTTTTTTTAATTGAAGCATTGGATTGAAATGCAATCTTTTGTACTATTCTGGGATGATATGAAATATTTTCTTATAGTTTCAAGAGTTACTTAAGCCAGGATACAGAAATGTCGACCTAACACTAAGTTGAATTAGTTGACACAAATTCTGGTTTGTATGTAAGTTATTCTTTCCTATTTTTTGTTCTCTGTGTTAATATCCTTGAAAATTTCAATCTTATTAACATAGCCAACTCATATGATTATTTTTTGTCAAAACAAAGTTATAGTTTTAAGTAGCTTTATACTCCCTCTGTTTTGAAATACATCAGTAGTCTTTCTCTTTTTTTTTCTTTTTTTTTTTTTTGACAGTCTTAGTTTAATTGCTTAAATTTGCCGCAGTGTTTTGTCTTGTATTATTAAACTCCATATTCAGTCTGATCTTCTTTGTTAAAATTATTTTCTGGTTTGCAACTTTAATTTGACTTGTATTGTATTTAGGAATTTATAAAAACCCATAAAAATTTCAGAGTGAAGACGCAATAATGCTGTGAGTTATTGGAAAAAATTAAGAAAATTTGATACTAGCCAATGGATTTTCAACCGTAGCCATTTTTTTAAACATGTTTATGTTTTTTCAAAAAATGAAAATGTTAAGCAATTTAAAAAAGGTGTTGTTATTAATAATTTAAGTCATTTCCCAAAATATGGTAAACGCTGCAGTGTTCATATCTAAAATGAAGAAAAAATTTAAAAAATAAGGCTGCAATAAAGTAATTTTTAGAATATAAAAAAATATTCAGAATAATTCTATGTTTATTAAAAAAAAATAATAACCTGCTTGCTAATGCACGTGCGTGCATTTTGGACGAAAAAGTGCCAATTCGGTTGCAACTGACAGGCAATTTTTTATTCACAATTTGTTGTATTTAGTCGCCTTGTATCCAGTGCTGGCCCTTAATTGTGACTTATATTTCTGTACATTTTTAACTTGTGTAATTCTGTAAAAATTAATGAAAAAGGACAGAAAGTTTTATTTTCATGTTACATCTAAAGTTATTCTTCACTGTCAAACTTGCTATTTTGAAATATTGACTTGAAACTCACCACTACTCCTTCATTAAAGACTTTTTGTTTGAAAATCTTGTTTTGCATTGCTTGTAGAAGAAATGGGAGACTTTAATCCATAATTCAACTAATACTGGTAGTATTTTTCCTCAATAATCTAGCTGCTGAGAGTTAGGTGCTGTATACACATCGATTTTCTTTATTAGATGGTGTGTGTATATTTAATACTATGTAGTTTAATATATAATTTAATAAATGATATATTTATCTCTGGAAACAGTTTCCCTTTACTATAAATTGTGTCAGAAAACTGTGTGCTCAAACTGCTATAATTTTAAAAAAAACTCATTATCGAATATTTTAGTAATGGCATTATTTTTACCAAGGGTGTACAACAGTGCATAAATGTTCTGGAAAATTCCCTGACTGATCTGGTAATTTAAACTTATAAAATTTAGCAGAGGTTGGAAATTCTATTTCCATGAACATAATAAAACACTTTTATATGAGACTGTGTGTAATTATGGACATAGCATCAAAATTATTACATTTCCTATAAACCCTGAATATTTTAATTTATTACATTTTGTTTGCATGGAATTTTCATTGAAGTAATCTAATCCTTATGATAGATTTGACAGTTATTAATTTGTAATGCTTGCAAATTTATTACTTTTTGTATGTGTTCATAATCAATTGTTTATTTTTCTTTTTAACTGCAACTTGTATTTTTTATGTCTGTTCCAAGGAATTTGAAGATCAGTTGCTAATAGTAAGTATGAAATTTTATTTTATTTTAAAATTACTTTTAAAACTGGTTTCCGTTACTAATGAACTTTTTATGTTGTTTCAGATAAGAAAAAACATGGTAGACAGAAGAATAGTTTGGGGGAAAATGGCTGTAAAAATTCCAATTGAAGGCTTTGTAAGTAGTTCTCCTTAATTAATTGTCAATAAAATTTGAAATTTTTTATGACATCAAGTAACCAGAGAAGTTTTGCAACTTTTTTTTATGTCACTCAATTTTTTTTTAGTGTTGTATTCACTTAGCTTCGACATTTTCCCCAGTTTTTGTTCGTGTGCTCAAATTGTTTCCTCAGAAAAATGGAACTTATTTAATTTCAGAGAAACCCTTTTTGTTAGTTACCCTTTTCCTCTTAACAATGACTTAAGACTGGAAGGAATTTGAGATACCCTTGTGTAGTATTTCACCTTAATGTTTTATGCAGCAATGTTATGTTTTATAAAGCAATAGAAGTTCAAATAATACTTTAAAAATGTTTAAATGGCCTTAGATCAGTATGCGTAAAGAGACATACAAAACTACTCCTGTGCAAAACTATTAGATGCCCAATCCTTATCTATACATCTGAAACTTAGACTCTCCCGAAGAAAGAAGCTTATGTTAACCATCTGTGGAAAAAAAACATCTTGCAAACCATTTTTGGCAAAGTCAAAGAGGGCACTTTCTACAGAAATTTTCATAATTTATGAGGACATAGATATAATAAAATTTGAACAATGAGATTTGTTGGGCACATTTGTTTAGATACAACTAGTCCAACTCATAAGATATTCTTACACAAACCAGTTGTTAGTAAAGCTAGAGGACATCCAAAACTTGAATGACTCAATCATTGGGATTTTAAAATAATCAGCATTTCGAACTAGTAAGATCTGGTGACAAGAAAAATGACATGGAGAAATTTTCTAGAGAAGACTATGTCCCACCCTGGGCTGTCGTGCCAATGATGATGATGTCATTAACTAAAACTTCTTATGGGGAAAATGTAGCCAGTCCAAGTGTATTGAAATTAGCTCAACTCAAACTAGTGAGCTCAAACTCACTCTTTGAGAGTAATCCCAAAATCTTTTGATTTGAGCAAAAGATTTGATAAGTAAAAACACTGAGAATTTCTTAAAAGCTATTTATAAGGCCAATATTTACTGACATATAGAATACATTATTTAAAATTAAATATTTTCAGGCCGTGATATTAAAAATTTCTAAATTCTTAATGCTCTTTGCATATATTTTATACCAAATAACTTAACTAAACAGATACTTGTATGTAGAAAAAAAATATATTTAAATTTTATAGGAAGT
Source organism: Parasteatoda tepidariorum (assembly GCF_982258835.1). NCBI lineage: Eukaryota > Metazoa > Arthropoda > Arachnida > Araneae > Theridiidae > Parasteatoda > Parasteatoda tepidariorum. The sequence goes on from NC_141758.1 coordinate 120,726,064, forward strand.
TCTCCATTAGTTTCTGAAAACTTTTTTTTGTTTTGTTATAATGCTGGTATCGGGGTTTGGTTGAACCTGTCTCATCTGTAATGCATGCAAGTAATGTTATTTGCAATTCGCCTCATCTAAACGAAACTAAAGTTTTCTAGTTGCTTAGCAATTTCTAAGAAACTGTTTACATTTTATTCTGTCACAGATTTACTTGCTGGAGAAAAAAAATTAAAGTAAATTACAATTTTTTGTGAACATGAATTTTTTTATTAAAATATTATTCATAACCATATTTAATTATTAAAAAAAAATTTATGAAGATAATAATGATAACAAATAATGTATTATTTTTCCCAATAGATTTCATAAATTAAATTTTTGCATTCTTTTAATTTGTGATAATGAAGTGATCTAATATGATCTTAGAATTATCTTGCTATTTAGCAATCGATTAAGATTTTAATATAATTCATTTTTATTAATTTTTCTTACCTTTATTACTGCTTTTGTTTATTATACAAATAATTTTGCTGTTTCCTTGGGTTTTTTACTTTGTTACTTATTTTAATGTTCTTTTTTTTTTATCTGGAGCAGAAAAGAATTGTTACTCGGAATAATTCTTACTACTATGGACCTATTGATGACACTCCTTTTTCGTAAGTGTTTGAGTCTTCCTTCATATTGTCCCCAGAAATAGTTATTGTCTAGTTTCTATGTTGTTATGTTTCTCATATTTTATTAATATTGTTTATTTTCCTTTAAACTCTTCTATAGTAAAGTTAGCATGCTTCCCTTTATGATATTTTCTTCAAAAGTATTTTATTGTAATTATGATTATAGTATAAGAAATAGTGTAGAATGGCGAAGCCATTCTCCTGGGTAGAGACCTAGAGCCAGATCACTCCTAAGCTTTATTTTCCTTGGTGCTGTAGCCCTAAATTTCCCCCATTGTGCTAATGCTATCACAGCACCCCCACCCACCCCGTTTCAACCTTCTGGCCACTGCCTAATTTTCTTAAATTACTTTTCCCATTGTGCCTAGTACCTACCATTTAACTGTAAAGGTAAACCTTAACAAGCTCAAATACCTGGATCGACGCATATTCCATTGTCGATCGTGCTCGAAGTAAGATTTAGCTTAGACTTAAATTTATGCAGCCTAATTCATTTGGATAAGTTAATCACTTTTACATATAATAAGAAATAGATTTATTATAGAGTGTATGTAGAGGGGAGCAGATGCTTCATCTGAGGTTCCCTCTGTCACAATGGAATTTGTGAACATTCCAGTGTCTCTTCCAAAATAATGATAAAAATTGAGAGAATTGTTTTTAAATAAAATAAGTTCCCTTTGAACGAATCTATTCTCCTTCATCTCCACACTTGCAGGGATAGTCTCAACATGGAAGTGGGAATTGACCACTGGTCGATCCTAGTGTGATGTTTTTTATGATGCTGCCCCCTGTCTTGGGATTTTATAGCCAACAGTGGCTTCCTTGCTACTGCTCCTTTTTGTTAGAATCAAAGCAGTGACAGCTCTATCATACTCATGCATCAATGTTTCAGAAATTTCATCGTGTCCTACAAACATTCAAGAAACCTGCTGCATTGTAACTACATTGTCTGTTACCCAAGTTGTGGTAGAAAAGCTATTCTTGTAATTTAATGAATTAAGATCAGTTCTAAATGAAAGTTTATTAGATTCAATTATTTCCTTAAGAATGAACAACTATCTGAACTGGGAATTATATTAAATTTATATTTTAAGTGTGAGCTGATGATTACGTTATTTTTTATTTATTTGCTTATTTTGTTTCTCTTTGTAATAAAAGTTTCAAATCTGAAATTAAAAATCACATATAAATATATATTAAAATTGTTGGAGCCTTAGCGAAGCCAAAGCATTAAAAAAATTTCTGTTATGAGTCCCTTTCCGAGCGATTGATGAGTGTTAGAAAACAGGAGGCAGAGTCTTTTACTATATCTGATGCCCCTATATCTATACTAAAAGTTCCATTCAATGTACACTTCAAAATTTTTTTACTCATTTACGGTAATGAAAAGTTTTATTACATTCAATTTCAGAATATCTCTAGACTTTGTAAGGTCTTAGGCACAACATTTAGCAGATCCTGAAGTGCTCTCTTTCTCTGCTGTCCCTAAGAAAATAAATCATTTAGGACCCAAGATTTTTGCCAATATTTTCAAAATAAATATGGATATTTTTCTTTTCCAAATTCCAGTCCTTAAAACTAACAGCATTTTATTGTAGCATTTATCATACATTTTATCGTAGCATAACATTTTATCGACTTTTATTCTTCAAATTTCATCATTCTCTCTCATAGAAGTATGGAATTTTGTCTACAAGGGTTTGTTCAAATAATTATGTAAAGATATAGAAATAAAAATTTTCTAATTCTATAATTTTAACTGAGAGTTAAAGCTTAACTTCTTGGAATATGCAGGATAGATGTTTATTCCTGATATTTGAGCACCCAAAAATTTTGATTTTCTACATTACTTTATTTCTGGAAAAAAGAAAAAAAAATCATTATTGGTATTAGCAATTGTGAAAGTTAATAACAAAATGCTAGTTGTCCATGAAAGTTATTCAAAATAAATATGAAAAATTCTATTACCAAATGGAAAAAACAAAATAGAAAAATTTGTTTTGAATTCTTAACTTCTATTTTGTTGCCATCTGTTTCGATTCTTTCATGCTGAAAATTTAAGTTTTCTATATTACTGTTATTACTTATCAAAGTGTTGACAAAACATTTTTATTTTATTGTATCTTATAGATTAGCTGTTTCTTTGCCTGAACCTTATGGCCATTATAGAGTAATCGGAAAAGTTGAAGTGAAAAGAAAAGAAGAAGATTGTAGGTGTTACTTTTTGTCACCAAAATTATATTTTATTATGTAATTTTTCAATATTTGAAAGCATTTAGATTTTAGGGATAAAAACATTTTGATTATAAAATATTTAGATATTAATTCAATTTTAGAATGTGCTTTAGGATTCTATTTAAACATAAACCCATATGCATATAAGAAGCAAAAATCGAGACATAGTTTATAAGCATTTAGGTAATGATAGAAACAGCTTTATATTATACTTTAACCTTTTTATTATTTTTGTGCTACTTTTAGTTATGGAAAAACATATGTATATTTATAATGACCAATGCATCAGCAATTTTTACTTACAGGATATTACTTCAAATTTATGTATCTATCTCTGTTGAATTAGGATCAAAATTATAAAATATTTGGATAATTGAAAAAATTTAAAACTCACGCAACATGAGCTTCCTTGGATAAAAAGTATGATTAACATAAATAATTCATTTTTTGATTAGTTGTTCTCTCTCAAAAGTTAAAACTTAATATTTAATATTCTATTATACACAGCATGACCTAATAAGATTTCATTTGTTATTTGCTGAATACCTATTAGATTGTCACAATAATTTTCTTTTTTAATAGTTCACTATCTGTTATTTTCTACTTTTGACATTTGTTTTCTATTTAAACTCTTCCTCGTATTATCAACAAACAATGCATTTTCATTAATTTGTTATTTTTTAACTATTTTATGAGGATTATGAGTTCAAATTTCTTTAATGTGCACAATCTTGCTGATGGAAAACCTTTTTCGACTTGCATGCAGAAGAAAGAAAGTTATAATTGATCATAGAGATTAATCATTTGTCTAAATAATGTTTGGAGAGTTACTATTATTTTAACACATTGACTAGTTTAAACTAGCTTTCCATAAGTAAAGAAAAGGTGCTGAATTTTTTATACTCCTTTTCTTCATGGTTTATATTTATTTATGTTTAGAAAATCAAAACTAATGTAAAATTCTTCTACTTTTTTTTATGTCTTCATAATTTAACTTTTTTTAAATAAAATTTTCATTTCAAATCATTCTTGTATTTTTATTTTTAATTTGTTTGACCGTTCACATAAATTATTTTCTTTGTTTTAGGGATGGACTATTTTCGTGGTGATAACTGGCGAGTCCATCCTGATTGGTAAATATCGAGATTCAAACTCAAATTAACATGCTAATACTATTTATTCATTTATTATTATTACTTTCTCTCTGTTTATTAAGTCATTGTGAATAAACTTACCAAAGGCATGTATCCCTTAAAATTTTTAGAAATATTTTTTGAAATTCTTCATGCATTGATAATGAATGCATTAACTCTGCCCATGAATCTTTTTTAAGGATACAAAAATATTTTTAATTTTAGTCATATACTATATCTTTGTTTATAAATTTGTGCATTTTGAAGAAAAATTCAATTGATAATTAGATGTTCTTATTTTCTTTGAAAATTACAATAGACTGAGCTCTAATTATTTCATTTTTATTCGTGTTTTATTGAACAATTTTCATTTTTAATAATGTCATTCAACAGTTTTAACCAATCAACTTTTAGGCTAAAGTGTTTTAGTTAAATTTAAAAAACTAAAAGGGTGATAAGTAGCTAATGCACAGCTCTATACTTTGCAAAAGTTTTTATTAATGAACAAGGGGTTTGCAAACCCTGCTCACCATTGCTCTTCAACCCATGCAGGGCCTGTGCTAAGTATTTGCCACCTCACAAAATGTGATAAAATCGTGAATTTGATGAATTAAATTGTGTTTTGCCAAATTATTTTTTCCACTGGAAAGAAAAATTTATATTTAACTCGACCCTCAAAATGAGTTTTTCTAAACAAATCAATATTTTTATTCAATTGCGGTAATTTTCAGGGATGCACATGCGCAACATAACCAATTAGAATTGGGTCCAAATAATATAAGCTTAAAACAAATTACCGTAAAATAATTTTCTGTGAGAAAAAAAAATGAATCATGAAAATTTAAGATTTGCATTTGGCAAAGACTTTGAAAAATTGGCAAATACTTAAGATATTTGGTTAATTTACTGGCTAATAATTTGAAATCTTTATCGCAGGCCCTGCCATGGAATAATTTTCTCTGTTAATTCTTTTGAATCATCTCACAAACAACTTGTTTAGCTTTCTGACTAGATAATGAAGCATAATAGTATTTTATTCTTATTCATGCAGTATTTCAAAGACTATACTCTGGCTGCAAACGTATGCTTGAAAAAAGTTATTTCCTTCCTTTATACAAACATTCTGAATTGAATTTATCAAGTAGTAATAAAAAACTATTGTTGTAATTTTTTTTAATAACTTAAATTATTTACTAATAGTTATTATAAATATTACAGTTATTATGATCAGTTACAAATAATATCATACTGATGTCCGTCACTTAAAACTAACACTTATTGGACATCAGATATTAAAATTCATCTCAATATGATAAAAATTTATACATTTGTGTTTGTATAATTTAAAATTAACAATTCGGCACTGGCAACTTATGCTGACTTGCCATTTTTTATTTATTTTGGGAATGACACACTTTAAATTTTTAAAAATTCTACATTTCCACTTAACAAAGGCATAAAACTTTTCTTTCATATGTGTTTAATTTTGTTTAACTTAGATATCCAAAATATAAGTTTGAAAATGACTAGTGCAAGTCATGGAAATGTTTTGCATTTACTTCTGTCTTTCTTGCATATTTCAATCATCTGTATTTTACTGATTTCTTAACTGAATGAAAAGGAACATAATTCCACACATTTAGGCCTAAAAAATTTATTCAAAAATTTTCATTTATGTCGCGATAAATAGTGGCGAAAACTGAATTATTCTATGACTTTTGGTCCTGATCCTCAAATTTCATTAAGTCATTGCTATTTAACTTAGTGCTCGCGATCAGGAATTATTCGTGTTTCGTTTCTTGATGCAATTGAGGCATTGTTGTGGCCAACAGAAAGAAACGAATCCGTCCCTTTTTTTAGGGTTATGTTAGCGTTTTATGCGTACAAAGTATTCATTTACAGATGTATATTTATTCCAATTCTGTATTTTTTTACACTTAATTTTCTACTGTTTACCATTTTTTCATTATGTAATACATTTTTGTTAATTTCTGTTTATATTAGGGTATATTGTGAAAACCCCCAAAAAGAGGATGATGGTTATACATCTGCTGAAGACAGTATTAGAATGTTTTTAACTGACTCTCTTGCTAATCAAAATTTTAGATGGAGAACAAGCACCACCCGTCCTTCCAATATTTGACAAACCAATATGTGAGTGTATAAATGTTTATTTGATTTCGTAGGTATTAAATAATTATTTGTTTGAATAAAACTATTTACTTTAACTAAAAACTTTTATAAATTTTTAGTTTCTTTGCCATTAAATCTTTATGTATCAATGTAACATTGAAAATTTCTCGTTTTGAACCCATTCTTATTTTATATTTATTTAATTTTGTAGATATTAAATAAGTATTTGTTTTAATGAAACAATTTGTTTTGACTAAAAACTTTTATAAATTTTTAGTTTCTTTGCCATTAAATCTTTATGTATCAATATAACAATTGATACATAATATTGATTTATTTGAGAAATAAGCACTTAGTTATGTAATACAGTTTAACAGTTGTAAAATTTCTCTTTGTTAACCAATTCTAAAACCATAAAAAATGAGGTCACTTTCAAGTAAGAAAACTGTAGTATTTGGAAGAACATTTGTTTTCTATATTGCATAATAGCTCATAACAAGACATAAAAACAAAATTAGGAACATACTAATGTCTTGAGGACAGACATTTATGTAATTTAAATAATCACTTCAAGAAAATTAAGACATAATTAATTCAACTGGATAACTGGTTCTTAAACGGGTTAAATTTAAAAAACACTAGCTTAGTAAAGTTATTTGTAGAATCAATAAAAATCAAAGTTTTGAAGAAAAAAAATGAAACGATGGATAGATGAATATATTTTTTTCTGATTGGAAGATATAACAATTATTTAATATTAAATTTAAAATTATGGAACACTAGAGCTCTGTTTATTCCTGTTGAGCTCATACTATATTTTAATTAAAAAACTTAAATAAAGTTTGCTATTTATTATTTGTTTAATTTTTGCATATTAATAAAAATTGTAAATTGTTTGCTTTGTAGCTGCAGTTAAATTATTGAAATTGTGAAAATTTCTGATCTACAACACACATAAATATATTTTGCAATAAAAAACGGTTTTTGAATTAACATTTTGCTAGTTGCACCCCCTGAGAAAAATTTCTGCTGATGCCCTTAACTCCTAGGTGACTTTCACTAACTACTGATTGGAAGCAAACGTATTACATTTATTAATATTACTTTTAACTATCTTCAAATTTATCTATATTATTATGACATTGCCAAAAAAGCAAACCCACTGCTTTTATTCTTTGTTTTGGAACTGAAAAATATTTCTTTCTGTTATGGTTAGCCTATAAAAATTGAAATCATTAAATATTTCCTTCTTTGTTTTAGGTGAAAAAGATTTAATACAAAGTCTGGTGTTTGATGCTAAAGCAACTTCTGTTGAATGTGAAAAAATGACTTCAATGGATGAGTAAGCAATAATTTTTTCATATTATTGATAAATCATAAGAATGAAACATATTCTTCATGAAGAAACAATTATAATAATTGATAAAGAATTTAACGAAAAGATTATTCTTTTATCAGCTTCCTTCAACATTTTTAATTTTTGTTTGAAACGTATGATGTTTACATTGGTTACAGGCAGCCATTTTCGTTAAATAACATACCTCCAAAGAAATACTTAGCAAAAATAAAATTAAGAAGAATGTCATAAATACTATGAATTTTTATTCCAAAATAAGCCACTTAATCACATTACAAAAGAGTAAATGCCACCTTCAAATGAAAAAAACAAGATTCATGAATTAATTGAACGTTTGTACAGAAATTTATAAATGTTATGAATGCAAACAGGTGTGACTCCGATTTTCGTATAGCAACACAATATACGCTTCAAAATCTCTATAATGAAAAGTGATCAATATTTCACCCTCTTTTTGACTATAAAGTAGGCCTGACTACTTAGGGTAAGAATAAAGTGTCCTTTTTTTTGATTTATAGAGATTTATTGGCATAAAACTATTATAATATAACATCAAACTAAATATTAGCTTGAATTATTTCCTGGAGAGAATGTTTACTTCAAAAGCACATAATAATATTTAACCTCTGTTTTTGAAGTAATTTTCTTAGAATTAAGCAAAAAGATAAAATTTCAGGTGCTATATTAAAATGAACAGTTCAGTTCGGGCTCTCTGGTGGACATTACAATAACATTACGTCTATGGAATCGAAAAGCTTGTGATACTTCATATATTGGTCATTAAAATGGAAGGGTTGTAGTAATAGAGAGAGTTGTGCTAACGAGCGTTAATTGTCTTAATTTTTACTAGTCAGCAAAACTAAGAAAGTTGAATGCTAGTTCTGAGCACTAACATATTTTTACAAAATTTTAAGCAAACTTCTCGTCCTGGTATTATTTTCAGTAAATAAACGTCTTGATTTGGATTATTTTATGCTAATTTTTTTATTTCTGTTACTTCACTTAATTTTTCATTTTTCTCTTCTACTAGCTGTATTCCAATGAAGTAGTTTTGTTTGTCAAACATTATGTTTGAAATAATTTTGCAAAATTTTATTATTCTCTTATCAATAAGCTCTTTAAAGAAATAAAAAAATAAAAACTGAAATCTGTAAAATATTTTTTTTTAAATGTGTGGTTCAAATCTGTGGTCATTATGCCTGATTACAGGGTTGCCACAGGCGACCAAAATGCAACTATTTGCAGCTATTTTTGGCGTAGGCGACTATGGCAACTTTTCTTGCCTGAAAAGGCTAAAAAAGCAACTATTTTCAAGAAAAGGAAACTATTGGGTGACTTTTCTGTACTCCTAGAAATGTTTTTTTTTTTCAAGCATAAATTGGTGAAAGAAAATAAAAAATGTTAAAAATTTTGAATTGCAAATTTGAGTCTTCACTTTTTAATTCGTTCAATCTGCACAAATTCCATTGTAAGTCTATTTCATATCTCGATCACCTTTTTAATGATTATCACTAAAAAATTCTGCATGAATTTTTTAATTTTTTTTTTAAAAAAAAAAGAAATTTTAACGGTATTACAATGCATGAATTTCGAATTTTAGTAATCACTTTTTATATATATATATATATATATATATATATATATATATATATATATATATATAAACATTTATATGAAAATTATCATATTTGCCACCAACTTGACTGAATGGATGATGGTATGTGACAATTAAGTCATTAACAAAATTTTAGTCATATTTTTGATGAATTTTTGTTCTTATTAGGCAACTATTTTCCTAGTTTTTGGCTACTATTTTCATGCTTTAGGCTACTATATATATATATATATATATATATATATATATATATATATATATATATATTCTTGAATTTCCTCTTTCTTACTTTCCAACTGCTCTCATCCCTGATTCTTAAAATATAAAACAATTTTAAAAAGTTAACATTTTATAAGTTCTACTATCTTTATTCTCTACTATCATTATTTAAGTAAAGATTTTTGATATCATTTTTTTAAAATAAATTGATAATTTACTTATGAGCTCATTGTTATAAAAAAATTTGTAAATTGAATATTTCACATACATTCTTTCTTTTAAACTAAGTCATTTATCTAAATGTTGTAAATATTTTCAAATTTCGTTTAACAACAAGTGTTTATTTCTAAATACAGATAAATATTAAAAGTAATATTTATTGCATTTCTAAATTTCTAGTATATCATGAGTTTTGTTAATATATCATAGGTATCACAAGTTTTTCATATCATCTTTGAATTATATCACTTATTTTTTTTAAAAGAAATGAGTCTGTGTTCTTAAGCTTTAGAATTAGTTTTTTTTTTAAATTTTTTATTACCTACTACTTGTTAGTTTCTAAAATTATTTTCATAATTTGTTTTTCAATGAGAAGTTTCATATTATGTATTTTGTGAATTTGCTGTTTATTTATACGTGAAGAAGATGGTGTTTTAGCTGAAGTTTTCAGTTTTTCACCTGCCTAATATTATACCCAACTACAATTTTTGTGTTGATGAATTTTTTTAATAAAATATAATTATAATTTAAATGTAAGTATAATTTTTAAAGATAAGTTTTAATTAAGGAAATAATTACTTTAAACCTCAGTGATTTTAAAACAATATTTAAATTGCAATTTTTATTCTGATCATATGATTCATTTTTTATGATTGGCCATGAGAAACATAAAGAAAATATCGGGTGTTGCAACTTTAAAAAATTGAAGGAGAAGAAATTTATGTTAGGAAATTTGTTAATAAAGACTTTTTAAACTATGATCTAAATTAGCTTTCAAATTTATTTTTGATGTATCTAGAGAAAAAATTCTATACCTTGAAGGGAAATTTATTTCAAAAAACAGTAATTATTTTGACATATCAGTTCACTGAGTTTACTTCATTGCTCACTGAGATCTGTATTATTTATTATAATGAATTCATGAATTAAGTGTAAATAATTACCCTATTTTTATTCAATATATGATTTTAAACTATCCATTTTTTTTTGTAAATGTTTTACACAATGAATGTAAATGTTTAGTATTATTTTAGTATTAAATGAGAAAACAAGATAACAAAGAGTATTATGAAAATATTTCTAAATTTAATATACTTCTATTTTTATGAGATAATAGCAAAGTTGATATTTCCAAAAGAAATTTTCATTTATGTAAAAAAAAAACTTTGGGGGGGAGTTTTTTCAGGAAAAAAAAAAACATTATTTGACGAAATTTTTTAAATGCTTTATGTGTATTTTTAATAGGTTATTTGTCTTAATTAAGGACAATTGCTTGTTACCTAATCGTTCCCCCGTTGGGTCAATATTATTTTTTAGCTATTTTTTGTTAAATTAAATTTGATTTTTTTTTGTTCAGAATTTGTTTTTATTATTGTAATTTTTTTATTTAAAAATGTTTAGCAAAAATCTGCATTACTCGCAAAAAGAAATCTTATGGGTAACTTCTGTGTCTAGAGCAGCCATTTTTACTAAATATTCAGATTGCATTTTTAATCTCTAGAATGCAATTGTTATATATATATATATATATATATATATATATATATATATATATATATATATATATATATATATATATATATATATATATATATATATATATATATATATATATATATTCAAAATGAAGATAAAACAAAGGATAATAATAGACATAGGAAGAAATAAAGGGGGGAATAATAAAGAGAAAAAAAGTTATTTCTCCCTTTTTTTTTCTTTTCTTCTTATGTCTATTATTTTCCTTTGTTTTATCTTTATTTTGAACTTATCTAATGAGTTCTGTTTACTTGCAGCTTATGCACAATAAATGAAAGTTATTGTTTTTCTTAACTTTCTTCGTGTTTTCTTGTATTTATTTATTTTGTTGTGTGTGTATATATATATATATATATATATATATATATATATATATTATTGCTGATTCAATGTGTTGAACTGTTTTATTCATTACACTATAAAACTTAACATTATAATTTTATAACTTGTAATATTTCATTACAGCTATATATTGTTTCTTTTAGGAATTGGTGTATAATCAGAGAAATATTTTTCCAATGATAGTAAAATCTCGTGAACTTACTGAAAATATTCTTTGTAAAATCAAAACTATATTTTCTAATCTTGGAGATGCCAAAGGTATGTTTTTTTTAAGATAAATTCATTGCAGTTTTGAATATAAACAGTAAGGGCTAATAATGTATAGGTAGAATCCTTTTTATTTATCTACGATTATTTTTTTAATATATTTGACTTATTCAATTTGATTTTTAAAATTCATTTTAAATTGGGATTATTGGGAATTTCTGTTCTTATTAGGCATGTGTTTCTTCTGTTAATTTGCAGAATTCCGCGATTCTCAAGATTATTGATTAACGGACTTTCGTAAATCAATAATTTATATTTCAACAAAATTTTCTCGGAATTTCGCTAATCAAAAATTTTAATTTCACCACTTACACAAAATCTCCTTAACATGAAATTTATACCTCCTTTACAAGCACCTTTTTTTTTTTCATTCGCTTTGAAGAATATCTCTGTGCCATAACAAGTCAAAATTTAGTCATTAATTTTGTTATATGTATTAGATATAATTGTAAATAAGATATTAATATCATTTATGTCTTAGATTAGATTCTGACCCACTGCAGAACTTTAAGGTAACATGATTTAAATTTTTTTATCAAGAAAAATGCTTCTATTTTACAGCTGAATAAGCAGACAAGACTTTTAGCTGCTCCTTTTCTCAGGATGTTGCCACTAGTAGCTGTCATAAACCTTATGTGATTGCACCATCATAGAGTCAAGCTGTCTACCAATACTCTTTGTATATTGTATAAGAACTTTTTTTTTGTGTCCTATTTTGTACTTTTTACATATATGCTGTACTCTTACTTACCACTAAAAAATAAATAAAAAGGTAAAAATAAAAATTATCAAAAGAAAATGTATCTCATTTATTTATCATTTCTTGAAGATTAAGGGAAAGCTGCTATTTTATAGAATATCTATCCAAGGTACTTAGTTCACTTTATATACAAGCTTACTACTATTTCACTGCAACTGTTTCAGTTGAAATAAATTTCAATTTAGAATTTAATGCTACTGTATTTAATTAAAAAACTTCTTAAATTTAGAAAATATGTCCAATAGTACGATTGTAGAAGTCATTTGATTGAAACACTGATAAGTATTGAACAATAGAACACTTGACTTGAAGAAAAGCCACAGTTTTGGGAAACTAACTTTCATTGAAGAACACAACAATTTTGTGTCACTTGGATGATTGTTCTCTCTCTAAAAATTAAATATTGTACCTTCTTTCCCTGCCTAAGATCTGTTTTTATCCTTCCTCTCGGCAACGACGTTATATATATATAAAAGAATGCATCAACGTGACACATAAAAAAAAGCAAGATACTAAAAGAAAGAGACAGAACAGATTTAAAAAGACATATTGTTACCTCAAAAAGCATAATATAAAATTTATCATTTAATTCAGTCAATTGAGCATAAAAATATTATACAATCGTATAAACTTAAAATACAATATTCTGTTTATCTTTAAAGACATTCTAATTTATAAAATTTGAAACACAAGAAAGATTTTTTTTTTAAAGTAGCTGACTCAATTTTAACTGTTAGTCTTTAAGATGACTTTGTATGAATGATGTGCCAGATATTCCAAAGATTAATATTTTTCAGAAATATTATTTCAATGCCCACCACTTTTGGCAACATATGGCACGTGACAGGCACTATTGTTTATTTCTGTTTTGTGGGTCCCATTAAGGTGGATCAACGTCACCATTAAAAGGACAGATAGATTACACCTATGCACTAAGCGGGATTCGAACCCAGAACCTGCCTGGTACAAGACCAATTACAGCGTGGTCAACACTTTAAAAAGCATAAAACACCATATTTGAATTAATTTATTAACACAGAAACTGTTCTACACGAACAGTTTCTGTGTTAATAAATTCGATTAAAAACGCAGTGTGTTAATAAAATCGATTAAAAACACAATAAAATTGGACATATATCCAAATTTTAGTACAGTATTTATTTCAAATCAATGCTTGAAATAGGTTAGGATCAGTGACTTTGATTTTGAACCAATATAAAATTTAAACATAAAATGCCAATTCTCTACATGTAATTATATTCTTCTCAACAAAAATTACAAATTCAATAGTATACAAATCTTACTTTCTGCCTTAAATTAATTGTTATAAAAATAAAAGTTGTGTTACCTGCCATAGTAGGCAAAAAAGAAACGAAACTTGATTTGCAGAATTTTTAAAAACAATTGTACAAAAACAGCTCCTTTTTTTAAATTAACTTTTATTGAGTACACACTTAAGTACATTAATATTGATAAAAGTGATCCAGAAATTAAGCACTTAATGTACTTTTTATTACCATTTAAAATATAATTGATTTATTCTAAGAAGAAAGAATACAGTTTTCTACTTTATTAAAAAAAACAAAGCACTATTAATTCAGGTTACGAAGTAGCAGTAAAGCATAAGCAAATAATTCATATAATGAGCATTAAACGGTTCAACTCTATTTAAGTTGATTTGAAATGAGGTCCAGAATCTCCAAAGACAGTATTTGGCGCTTTTAACAAGTAATAAAGGAATAGAGTATAAATGCCCTTTTAACACAAAGAAGACAGTCTTACAGTAAAAATATTTTATGAAATCAGACACAAAAATGCACTTTCTCTGAGTAAACCAACTTTTTTTTTTTTAGTGATGTAGATGTCTGACCCCCAAGATATTGGGGGCAGCTGGAAATATGCTTCCAATAGTTTGGACAGAAGAGAATTCCAAAATTTGGATTCCTTCATGTTAATTTTTTTTTTAGTACTTTTTAAACGAATTGAAAGATTTTTGTTCACAGTTGTAAAATTCGTTTATTTTAATTTAATTCCACTCAAAATATATCTTTTAGTAAATGATCATTGGTTTTTTATTTAATATAAGTCTTAAAATTTTTGAATTGTATTGTAGATAATTTTTTTACATCATTTTAAAGAATGCAATTTTAAATAGCAAAATCGGTCAATTAGTGAAAAGTTAAATTTTGAAAAAAATTTCTACCCTGCAGTTCAATTTTTCGACTATTATTAAATAAAATAATTAGCATTTACTATAAGTTATATTTTGCATAGAATTTTCTTTTGGATACACGATCTTTATAACTGAGAGCAAAAATTTTTCTAATTCTTTTTATAAGTTTTCGAGATATGGTGAAATACACACAAAGTAAAATTAACATTAATTGTTCTAAACTTTGGACAGCTTTCTTGACGAAACTATTGGGACATTACCTCCCAGAACTACAACGTACTGCTGTGCTAGTTTTGGAGCTCCGCCTTTCGATAGCGCTATGCATACTCTCCAGAAAAACTTCAGTTATATAGCAGATAAATGAGAACGATAAAGTGTAAGCTCGATCACATTTTCATTATTTATTCATTTTGTACACGAAACTAGCGATAAGGTAATATATTAAACTTTTTTAAATGAAAATCTATAATCCAAAAGGCAGAGCCGTTTTGGGGGCCCTCGGCCTGTCTTTATCAGGGGGCTCTTTATGAATAATATCAAAGAAAAAATTTTACTTTTGAATAATTTTAAGAAAGTAAAACATTTATACATTATTATAAAAGCTTTAATTACATCATTTTCATCAAAAGTTTAAGATAGCAATACTTTTTGCGCGTTTTGAGAGGTGAAGCCTTCTATCACATTGCTAAAATCATTTTCCAGCACATCATATTCAATGCTCATGATGACTCATTCTTTCTTAAGTCATTTTTTACCAAATTTAGTATGGAGAATGAGCGTGCGCCACTGCATCTAGCTTTCATGAATGACAATTGTCCAATGTCACGCTTGAAAAACATATGACAAACGTCAATGTATGGAAAAGTGTCTTCGACATTGTTGTTTTTTACAATTTTATGCATCTGTTCCAAATTTATCTACTTTATTCTCCAAGGCCAAATCATGCTTGAAATGTTTTAATTATAGCACTAGCTCCTTTTCGTTTATAATACTGGCTTAAAATGTTCAAAATTTATAACGGTGAAGTGTTAGTTCCTCGGACTTTATTTTTTATTCCATTAATGCGATCTTCCACTAAGAAAGACACTTGATTTTAAACACAGAACACATTTCGCATGCTAAACTATCGTGAAAATATTGTAAAAGGAGTTTAATAAAAATAATATAATACAAATAAAGTAATTTTTCAGGATTTTTCCAGTTTTTAAGAATTATTTGCTAAGAAAAAATATTTGAGGGGCCTTTGTGGCCCCCCTATATGGTCTATAAAAAATTTTCTCGGTAGGGTGGTTTGGCTCATAATGGCCAACTTTCCGCCCGACTTTGAAAATTATAGCTTAATATTAAAGGGAGTTAGACGGACTTGAAATTTGAGCCTTTTTCCCGCCATTTTATTTTGTTTCATTATTTATTCCTTTATGCGTTCTTTCACCAAGAAAGACGCTTGATTTTAAACACAGAGCATTTTTCGGATGCAAAACTTTCGTGATTCTTGTAAAAGGAGTAAAAAAAAAATGATATAAATAAACTAATTTTCCGGGAATTTTCCAGTTTTTAAGCTGTATTTGAAATTTCTCGAATAAAAAAATTTTTTTTTTGCATGTAGGATCCTTTAATGTATCGAAAAACACATTAAATAAATAATATAATGTAAAAAAAACAAAAGAAAAAATACAAAAAATTTTAAAAATTTACCTCTGCCGGGGATCGAACCTGTACCCCCTCGCTTAAGGCGTAAGTCACTAGCACGCGGTCTTAGCCGTTGGACCACGTTTATACGAAGATCAGTATACTACATAGCTTCAAGTACCCTCTCCCGGTTAGCTAAGAAAAAATACTTGAGGGGACTTCGTGGCCCCCCTATATGGTGCATAAAAAATTTTCTCGGTGGGGTGGTTTGGGACATAAAGGCCAAATTTCAGCCCGAGTTTGAAAATTATAGCTTTATATTAAAGGGAGTTAGACGAACTTGAAATTTGAGCCTTTTTCCCGCCATTTTATTTTGTTTTGTTATTTATTCCTTTATGCGTTCTTTCACAGAGAAAGACGCTTGATTTTAAACATAGAGCATTTTTCGGATGCTAAACTTTCGTGATTCTTGTAAAAGGAGTAAAAAAAAAAATGATATAAATAAACTAATTTTCCGGGAATTTTCCAGTTTTTAAGCTCTATTTGAAACTTTTCGAATAAAAAAAATTATTTTTTGCATGTAGGATCCTTTAATGTATCGAAAAACACATTAATTAAATAATAAAATGTAAAAAAAAACAAAAGAAAAAATACAAAAAATTTTAAAAATTGACCTCAGCCGGGGTTCGAACCTGTACCCCCTCGCATAAGGCGTAAGTCACAAGCACGCGGTCTTAGCCGTTGGACCACGTTTATACGAAGATCAGTCTACTACATAGCTAAGTACCCTCTCTCGGTTAGCTAAGAAAAAATACTTGAGGGGACTTCGTGGCCCCCCTATATGGTGCATAAAAAATTTTCTCGGTAGGGTGGTTTGGGACATAGAGGCCAACTTTCAGCCCGAGTTTGAAAATTATAGCTTTATATTAAAGGGAGTTAGACGAACTTGAAATTTGAGATTTTTTCCCGCCATTTTATTTTGTTTTGTTATTTATTCCTTTATGCGTTCTTTCACAGAGAAAGACGCTTGATTTTAACCATAGAGCATTTTTCGGATGCTAAACTTTCGTGAAAATATTGTAAAAGGAGTAAAAAAAAATAATAATATAAATAAACTAATTTTCCGGGAATTTTCCAGTTTTTAAGCTGTATTTGAAATTTCTCGAATAAAAAAAAATTTTTTTTGCATGTAGGATCCTTTAATGTATCGAAAAACACATTAAATAAATAATATAATGTAAAAAAAACAAAAGAAAAAATACAAAAAATTTTAAAAATTTACCTCTGCCGGGGTTCGAACCTGTACCCCCGCACTTAAGGCGTAAGTCACTAGCACGCGGTCTTAGCCGTTGGACCACGTTTATACGAAGATCAGTCTACTACATAGCTTCAAGTACCCTCTCCCGGTTAGCTAAGAAAAAATACTTGAGGGGACTTCGTGGCCCCCCTATATGGTGTATAAAAAATTTTCTCGGTGGGGTGGTTTGGGACATAAAGGCCAACTTTCAGCCCGAGTTTGAAAATTATAGCTTTATATTAAAGGGAGTTAGACGAACTTGAAATTTGAGCCTTTTTCCCGCCATTTTATTTTGTTTTGTTATTTATTCCTTTATGCGTTCTTTCACAGAGAAAGACGCTTGATTTTAAACATAGAGCATTTTTCGGATGCTAAACTTTCGTGAAAATATTGTAAAAGGAGTAAAAAAAAATAATAATATAAATAAACTAATTTTCCGGCAATTTTCCAGTTTTTAAGCTGTATTTGAAATTTCTCAAATGAAAAAAATTTTTTTTTGCATGTAGGATCCTTTAAAGTATCGAAAAACACATTAAATAAATAATATAATGTAAAAAGAAACAAAAGAAAAAATATAAAAAATTTTAAAAATTGACCTCAGCTGGGGTTTGAACCTGTACCCCCTAGCTTAAGGCGTAAGTCACAAGCACGCGGTCTTAGCCGTTGGACCACGTTTATACAGAGATCAGGCTACTACATAGCTTCAAGTTCCCTCTCCCGGTTAGCTAAAAAAAAAATACTTGAGGGGCCTTTGTGGCCCTCTTATATGGTCTATAAAAATTTATCTCGGTAGGGTGGTTTGGCTCATAGAGGCCAACTTTCCGCCCGAGTTTGAAAATTATAGCTTAATATTAAAGGGAGTTAGACGAACTTGAAATTTGAGCCTTTTTCCCGCCATTTTATTTTGTTTTATTACTTATTCCTTTATGCGGTCTTTCACCAAGAAAGACGCTTGATTTTAAACATATAGCATTTTTCGGATTCTAAACTTTCGTGAAAATATTGTAAAAGGAGTAAAAAAAATTAATAATATAAATAAACTAATTTTCCGGGAATTTTCCAGTTTTTAAGCTGTATTTGAAATTTCTCGAATAAAAAAATTTTTTTTTGCATGTAGGATCCTTTAATGTATCGAAAAACACATTAAATAAATAATATAATGAAAAAAAAACAAAAGAAAAAAATATATAAAATTTTAAAAATTGACCTCTGCCGGGGTTCGAAACTGCACCCCCTCGCATAAGGCGTAAGGCACTAGCACGCGGTCTTAGCCGTTGTACCACGTCTATACGGAGCTCAGGCTACTACGTAGCTTCAAGTACCCTCTCCCGGTTCGCTAAAAAAAAATACTTGAGAGGCCTTTGAGGCCCCTCTTTATGGTCTATAAAAATTTTTCTCGGTAGGGTGGATTGGCTCATATAGGCCAAGTTTCCGCCCGAGTTTGAAAATTATAGCTTAATATTAAATAGAGTTAGACGGACTTGAAATTTGAACCTTTTCCCCGCCATTTTATTTTGTTTCATTATTTATTCCTTTATGCGTTCTTTCACCAAGAAAGACGCTTGATTTTAGACCTAGAGCATTTTTCGGATGCTAAACTTTCGTGAAAATATTGTAAAAGGAGTAAAAAAAAATAATAATATAAATAAACTATATTTCCGGGAATTTTCCAGTTTTTAAGCTGTATTTGAAATTTTTCGAATAAAAAAAAGTATTTTTTGCATGTAGGATCCTTTAATGTATCGAAAAACATATTAAATAAATAATATAATGTAAAAAAAAAACAAAAGAAAAAAATATAAAAATTTTAAAAATTGACCTCAGCCGGGGTTCGAACCTGTACCCCCTCGCTTAAGGCGTAAGTCACTAGCACGCGGTCTTAGCCGTTGGACCACGTTTATACAGAGGTCAGACTACTACATAGCTTCAAGTACCCTCTCCCGGTTAGCTAAAAAAAATACTTGAGGGGCCTTTGTGGTCCCCCTATAGGGTCTATAAAAATTTTTCTCGGTAGGGTGGTTTGGCTCATAATCGCCAACTTTCCGCCCGAGTTTGAAAATTATAGCTTAATATTAAAGGGAATTAGACGGACTTAAAATTTGAGCCTTTTTCCCGCCATTTTATTTTGTTTCATTATTTATTCCTTTATGCGTTCTTTCACCAAGAAAGACGCTTGATTTTAAACATATAGCATTTTTCGGATGCTAAACTTTCGTGAAAATATCGTAACAGGAGTAAAAAAAAATAATAATATAAATAAATTAATTTTCCGGGAAATTTTCAGTTTTTAAACTGTGTAATAAATTTCTTTAATAAAAAAATTATTTTTTGCATGTAGGATCCTTTAATGTATCGAAAAACACATTAAATAAATAATATAATGTAAAAAAAACAAAAGAAAAAAATATAAAAAATTTTAAAAATTGACCTCTACCTTGGTTCGAACCTGCACCCTCTCGCTAAAGGCGTTAGGTCACTAGCACGCGGTCTTAGCCGTTGTACCATGTTTATACGGAGATCAGATTACTACATAGCTTCAAGTACCCTCTCCCGGTTAGCTAAGAAAAAATATTTGAGGGGCCTTTGTGGCCCCCCTATAAGGTCTATAAAAATTTTTCTCGGTAGGGTGGTTTAGCTCATAATGGCCACCTTTCCGCCCGAGTTTGAAAATTATAGCTTAATATTAAAGGGAGTTAGACGGACTTGAAATTTGAACTTTTTTCCCGCCATTTTATTTTGTTTCATTATTTATTCCTTTATGCGTTCTTTCACCAAGAAAGACGCTTGATTTTGAACATAGAGCATTTTTCGGGATGCAAAACTTTCGTGAAAATATTGTAAAAGGAGTAAAAAAAAAAATGATATAAATAAACTAATTTTCCGGGAATTTTCCAGTTTTTAAGCTGTATTTGAAATTTTTCGAATAAAAAAAATTATTTTTTGCATGTAGGATCCTTTAATGTATCGAAAAACACATTAAATAAATAATATAATATTAAAAAAAAGAAAAGAAAAAAATATAAAAAATTTTAAAAATTGATCTCTGCCGGGTTTCGAACCTGCACCCCCTCGCTTAAGGCGTAAGTCACTAGCACGCGGTCTTAGCCGTTGTACCACGTTTATACGGAGATAAGGCTACTACATAGCTTCAAGTACCCTCTCCCGGTTAGCTAAAAAAAAATACTTGCGGGGCCTTTGTGGCCCCCCTACATGGTCTATAAAAATTTTTCTCGGAAGGGTGGTTTTACTCATAGAGGCCAACTTTCCGCCCGAGTTTGAAAATTATAGCTTAATATTAAAGGGAGTTAGACGGACTTGAAATTTGAGCCTTTTTCCCGCCATTTTATTTTGTTTTATTATTCATTCCTTTATGCGTTCTTTCACCAAGAAAGACGCTTGATTTTAAACATAGAGCATTTTTCGGAAGCTAAACTTTCGTGAAAATATTGTAAAAGGAGTAAAAAAAAAATTAATTTAAATAAACTAATTTTACGGGAATTTTCCAGTTTTTAAGCTGTATTTGAAATTTATCGAAAAAAAAAATTATTTTTTGCATGTAGGATCCTTTAATGAATCGAAAAACACATTAAATAAATAATATAATGTAAAAAAAAAAAAGAAAAAAATATAAAAAATTTTAAAAATTGACCTTTGCCGGGTTTCGAACCTGCACCCCCCCGCTTAAGGCGTAAGTCACTAGGACGCGGTCTTAGCCGTTGTACCACGTTTATACGGAGATGAGGCTACTACATAGCTTCAAGTACCCTCTCCCGGTTAGCTAAAAAAAATACTTGCGGGGCCTTTGTGGCCCCCCTACATGGTCTATAAAAATTTTTCTCTGTAGGGTGGTTTTACTCATAGAGGCCAACTTTCCGCCCGAGTTTGAAAGTTATAGCTTAATATTAAAGCCAGTTAGACGGACTTGAAATTTGAGCCTTTTTCCCGCCATTTTATTTTGTTTTATTATTCATTCCTTTATGCGTTCTTTCACCAAGAAAGACGCTTGATTTTAACATAGAGCATTTTTCGGATGCTAAACTTTCGTGAAAATATTGTAAAAGGAGTAGAAAAAAAATATGATATAAATAAACCAATTTTCCGGGAATTTTCCAGTTTTTAAGCTGTATTTGAAATTTCTTGAATAAAAAAAATTATTTTTTGCATGTAGGATCCTTTAATGTATCGAAAAACACATTAAATAAATAATATAATGTAAAAAAAACAAAAGAAAAAAATATAAAAAATTTTAAAAATTGACCTCTACCTTGGTTCGAACCTGCACCCTCTCGCTAAAGGCGTTAGGTCACTAGCACGCGGTCTTAGCCGTTGTACCATGTTTATACGGAGATCAGATTACTACATAGCTTCAAGTACCCTCTCCCGGTTAGCTAAGAAAAAATATTTGAGGGGCCTTTGTGGCCCCCCTATAAGGTCTATAAAAATTTTTCTCGGTAGGGTGGTTTAGCTCATAATGGCCACCTTTCCGCCCGAGTTTGAAAATTATAGCTTAATATTAAAGGGAGTTAGACGGACTTGAAATTTGAACTTTTTTCCCGCCATTTTATTTTGTTTCATTATTTATTCCTTTATGCGTTCTTTCACCAAGAAAGACGCTTGATTTTGAACATAGAGCATTTTTCGGGATGCAAAACTTTCGTGAAAATATTGTAAAAGGAGTAAAAAAAAAAATGATATAAATAAACTAATTTTCCGGGAATTTTCCAGTTTTTAAGCTGTATTTGAAATTTTTCGAATAAAAAAAATTATTTTTTGCATGTAGGATTCTTTAATGTATCGAAAAACACATTAAATAAATAATATAATATTAAAAAAAAGAAAAGAAAAAAATATAAAAAATTTTAAAAATTGATCTCTGCCGGGTTTCGAACCTGCACCCCCTCGCTTAAGGCGTAAGTCACTAGCACGCGGTCTTAGCCGTTGTACCACGTTTATACGGAGATAAGGCTACTACATAGCTTCAAGTACCCTCTCCCGGTTAGCTAAAAAAAAATACTTGCGGGGCCTTTGTGGCCCCCCTACATGGTCTATAAAAATTTTTCTCGGAAGGGTGGTTTTACTCATAGAGGCCAACTTTCCGCCCGAGTTTGAAAATTATAGCTTAATATTAAAGGGAGTTAGACGGACTTGAAATTTGAGCCTTTTTCCCGCCATTTTATTTTGTTTTATTATTCATTCCTTTATGCGTTCTTTCACCAAGAAAGACGCTTGATTTTAAACATAGAGCATTTTTCGGAAGCTAAACTTTCGTGAAAATATTGTAAAAGGAGTAAAAAAAAAATTAATTTAAATAAACTAATTTTACGGGAATTTTCCAGTTTTTAAGCTGTATTTGAAATTTATCGAAAAAAAAAATTATTTTTTGCATGTAGGATCCTTTAATGAATCGAAAAACACATTAAATAAATAATATAATGTAAAAAAAAAAAAGAAAAAAATATAAAAAATTTTAAAAATTGACCTTTGCCGGGTTTCGAACCTGCACCCCCCCGCTTAAGGCGTAAGTCACTAGGACGCGGTCTTAGCCGTTGTACCACGTTTATACGGAGATGAGGCTACTACATAGCTTCAAGTACCCTCTCCCGGTTAGCTAAAAAAAATACTTGCGGGGCCTTTGTGGCCCCCCTACATGGTCTATAAAAATTTTTCTCTGTAGGGTGGTTTTACTCATAGAGGCCAACTTTCCGCCCGAGTTTGAAAGTTATAGCTTAATATTAAAGCCAGTTAGACGGACTTGAAATTTGAGCCTTTTTCCCGCCATTTTATTTTGTTTTATTATTCATTCCTTTATGCGTTCTTTCACCAAGAAAGACGCTTGATTTTAACATAGAGCATTTTTCGGATGCTAAACTTTCGTGAAAATATTGTAAAAGGAGTAGAAAAAAAATATGATATAAATAAACCAATTTTCCGGGAATTTTCCAGTTTTTAAGCTGTATTTGAAATTTCTTGAATAAAAAAAATTTTTTTTTGCTTGTAGGATCCTTTAATGTATCGAAAAACACATTAAATAAATAATATAATGTAAAAAAAACAAAAGAAAAAAATATAAAAAATTTTAAAAATTGACCTCTACCTTGGTTCGAACCTGCACCCTCTTGCTTAAGGCGTTAGTCACTAGCACGCGGTCTTAGCCGTTGTACCATGTTTATACGGAGATCAGATTACTTCATAGCTTCAAGTACCCTCTCCCGGTTAGCTAAGAAAAAATATTTGAGGGGCCTTTGTGGCCCCCCTATAAGGTCTATAAAAAATTTTCTCGGTAGGGTGGTTTAGCTCATAATGGCCACCTTTCCGCCCGAGTTTGAAAATTATAGCTTAATATTAAACGGAGTTAGACGGACTTGAAATTTGAACTTTTTTCCCGCCATTTTATTTTGTTTCATTATTTATTCCTTTATGCGTTCTTTCACTAAGAAAGACGCTTGATTTTAGACCTAGAGCATTTTTCGGATTCTAAACTTTCGTGGAAATATTGTAAAAGGAGTAGAAAAAAATATGATATAAATAAACCAATTTTCCGGGAATTTTCCAGTTTTTAAGCTGTATTTGAAATTTCTTGAATAAAAAAATTTTTTTTTGCTTGTAGGATCCTTTAATGAATCGAAAAACACATTAAATAAATAATATAATGTAAAAAAAACAAAAGAAAAAAATATAAAAAATTTTAAAAATTGACCTCTACCTTGGTTCGAACCTGCACCCTCTCGCTAAAGGCGTTAGGTCACTAGCACGCGGTCTTAGCCGTTGTACCATGTTTATACGGAGATCAGGTTACTACATAGCTTCAAGTACCCTCTCCCGGTTAGCTAAGAAAAAATATTTGAGGGGCCTTTGTGGCCCCCCTATAAGGTCTATAAAAATTTTTCTCGGTAGGGTGGTTTAGCTCATAATGGCCACCTTTCCGCCCGAGTTTGAAAATTATAGCTTAATATTAAAGGGAGTTAGACGGACTTGAAATTTGAACTTTTTTCCCGCCATTTTATTTTGTTTCATTATTTATTCCTTTATGCGTTCTTTCACCAAGAAAGACGCTTGATTTTGAACATAGAGCATTTTTCGGGATGCAAAACTTTCGTGAAAATATTGTAAAAGGAGTAAAAAAAAAAATGATATAAATAAACTAATTTTCCGGGAATTTTCCAGTTTTTAAGCTGTATTTGAAATTTTTCGAATAAAAAAAATTATTTTTTGCAAGTAGGATCCTTTAATGTATCGAAAAACACATTAAATAAATAATATAATATAAAAAAAAAGAAAAGAAAAAAATATAAAAAATTTTAAAAATTGATCTCTGCCGGGTTTCGAACCTGCACCCCCTCGCTTAAGGCGTAAATCACTAGCACGCGGTCTTAGCCGTTGTACCACGTTTATACGGAGATCAGGCTACTACATAGCTTCAAGTACCCTCTCCCGGTTAGCTAAAAAAAAATACTTGCGGGGCCTTTGTGGCCCCCCTACATGGTCTATAAAAATTTTTCTCGGTAGGGTGGTTTTACTCACAGAGGCCAACTTTCCGCCCGAGTTTGAAAATTATAGCTTAATATTAAAGGGAGTTAGACGGACTTGAAATTTGAGCCTTTTTCCCGCCATTTTATTTTGTTTTATTATTCATTCCTTTATGCGTTCTTTCACCAAGAAAGACGCTTGATTTTAAACATAGAGCATTTTTCGGAAGCTAAACTTTCGTGAAAATATTGTAAAAGGAGTAAAAAAAAAATTAATTTAAATAAACTAATTTTACGGGAATTTTCCAGTTTTTAAGCTGTATTTGAAATTTATCGAAAAAAAAAATTATTTTTTGCATGTAGGATCCTTTAATGTATCGAAAAACACATTAAATAAATAATATAAT
The DNA here is from genome assembly GCF_982258835.1 of Parasteatoda tepidariorum. NCBI lineage: Eukaryota > Metazoa > Arthropoda > Arachnida > Araneae > Theridiidae > Parasteatoda > Parasteatoda tepidariorum. The sequence goes on from NC_141758.1 coordinate 120,751,508, forward strand.
GTAAAAAAAAAAAGAAAAAAATATAAAAAATTTTAAAAATTGACCTTTGCCGGGTTTCGATCCTGCACCCCCCCGCTTAAGGCGTAAGTCACTAGGACGCGGTCTTAGCCGTTGTACCATGTTTATACGGAGATCAGGCTACTACATAGCTTCAAGTACCCTCTCCCGGTTAGCTAAAAAAAATACTTGCGGGGCCTTTGTGGCCCCCCTACATGGTCTATAAAAATCTTTCTCTGTAGGGTGGTTTGGCTCATAATGGCCAACTGTCCGCCCGAGTTTGAAAATTATAGCTTAATATTAAAGGAAGTTAGACGGACTTTAAATTTTAGCCTTTTTCCCGCCATTTTATTTTGTTTCATTATTTATTCCTTTATGCGTTCTTTCGCCAAGAAAGACGCTTGATTTTAAACATAGAGCATTTTTCGGATGCAAAACTTTCGGGAAAATATTGTAAAAGGAGTAAAAAAAAAACTATATAAACAAACTAATTTTCCGGGAATTTTCCAGTTTTTAAGCTGTATTTGAAATTTCTCGAATAAAAAAAATTTTTTTTGCATGTAGAATCCTTTAATGTATCGAAAAACACATTAAATAAATAGTAAGATGCAAAAAAAAAGAAAAAATATAAAAAAAATTTTAAAATTTACCTCAGCCCGGGTTCGAACCGGCACCCCCTCGCTTAAGGCGTAAGTCACTAGCACGCGGTCTTAGCCGTTGTACCACGTTTATACGGAGATCAGGCTACTACATAGCTTCAAGTACCCTCTCCCGGTTAGCTAAAAAAAATACTAGAGGGGCCTTTGTGGCCCCCCTATATGGTCCATAAAAATTTTTCTCGGTAGGGTGGTTTGGCTCATAAAGGCCAACTTTCCGCCCGAGTTTGAAAATTATAGCTTAATATTAAAGGAAGTTAGACGGATTTGAAATTTGAGTCTTTTTCCCGCCATTTTATTTTGTTTCATTATTTATTCCTTTATGCGTTCTTTCACCAAGAAAGACGCTTGATTTTAAACATAGAGCATTTTTCGGATGCTAAACTTTCGTGAAAATATTGTAAAAGGAGTAAAAAAAAATGATATAAATAAACTAATTTTCCGGGAATTTTCCAGTTTTTAAGCTGTATTTGAAATTTCTTGAATAAAAAAAATTTTATTTTGCTTGTAGGATCCTTTAATGTATCGAAAAACACATTAAATAAATAATATAATGTAAAAAAAAACAAAAGAAAAAAATATATAAAATTTTAAAAATTGACCTCAGCTGGGGTTCGAACCTGTACCCCCTCGCTTAAGGCATAAGTCACTAGCACGCGGTCTTAGCCGTTGGACCACGTTTATACGGAGGTCAGACTACAACATAGCTTCAAGTACCCTCTCCCGGTCAGCTAAAAAAAATACTTGAGGGGCCTTTGTGGTCCCCCTATATGGTCTATAAAAATTTTTCTCGGTAGGGTGGTTTGGCTCATAATCGCCAACTTTCCGCCCGAGTTTGAAAATTATAGCTTAATATTAAAGGAAGTTAGACGGATTTGAAATTTGAGTCTTTTTCCCGCCATTTTATTTTGTTTCATTATTTATTCCTTTACGCGTTCTTTCACCAAGAAAGACGCTTGATTTTAAACATATAGCATTTTTCGGATGCTAAACTTTCGTGAAAATATTGTAACAGGAGTAAAAAAAAATAATAATATAAATAAATTAATTTTCCGGGAAATTTTCAGTTTTTAAACTGTATTTGAAATTTCTTTAATAAAAAAATTATTTTTTGCATGTAGGATCCTTTAATGTATCGAAAAACACATTAAATAAATAATATGTAAAAAAAAAAAACAAAAGAAAAAAATATAAAAAATTTTAAAAATTGACCTCAGCCTGGGTTCGAACCTGCACCCCCTCCCTTAAGGCGTAAGTCACTAGCACGCGGCCTTAGCCGTTGTATCATGTTTATACGGAGGTCAGTCTACTACATAGCTTCAAGTACCCTCTCCCGGTTAGCTAAAAAAAATACTAGAGGGGCCTTTGTGGCCCCCCTATATGGTCCATAAAAATTTTTCTCGGTAGGGTGGTTTGGCTCATAAAGGCCAACTTTCCGCCCGAGTTTGAAAATTATAGCTTAATATTAAAGGGAGTTAGACGGATTTGAAATTTGAGTCTTTTTCCCGCCATTTTATTTTTTTTTATTATTTATTCCTTTATGCGTTCTTTCACCAAGAAAGACGCTTGAATTTAAACATAGAACATTTTTCGGATGCCAAACTTTCGTGAAAATATTGTAAAAGGAGTAGAAAAAAAATATGATATAAATAAACCAATTTTCCGGGAATTTTCCAGTTTTTAAGCTGTATTTGAAATTTCTTGAATAAAAAAAATTTTTTTTTGCTTGTAGGATCCTTTAATGTATCGAAAAACACATTAAATAAATAATATAATGTAAAAAAAACAAAAGAAAAAAATATAAAAAATTTTAAAAATTGACCTCTACCTTGGTTCGAACCTGCACCCTCTTGCTTAAGGCGTTAGTCACTAGCACGCGGTCTTAGCCGTTGTACCATGTTTATACGGAGATCAGATTACTTCATAGCTTCAAGTACCCTCTCCCGGTTAGCTAAAAAAAATACTAGAGGGGCCTTTGTGGCCCCCCTATATGGTCCATAAAAATTTTTCTCGGTAGGGTGGATTGGCTCATAAAGGCCAACTTTCCGCCCGAGTTTGAAAATTATAGCTTAATATTAAAGGAAGTTAGACGGACTTGAAATTTTAGCCTTTATCCGCCATTTTATTTTGTTTCATTATTTATTCCTTTATGCGTTCTTTCGTCAAGAAAGACGCTTGATTTTAAACATAGAGCATTTTTCGGATGCAAAACTTTCGGGAAAATATTGTAAAAGGAGTAAAAAAAAAACTATATAAACAAACTAATTTTCCGGGAATTTTCCAGTTTTTAAGCTGTATTTGAAATTTCTCGAATAAAAAAAATTTTTTTTGCATGTAGAATCCTTTAATGTATCGAAAAACACATTAAATAAATAGTAAGATGCAAAAAAAAAGAAAAAATATAAAAAAAAATTTAAAATTTACCTCAGCCCGGGTTCGAACCGGCGCCCCCTCGCTTAAGGCGTAAGTCACTAGCACGCGGTCTTAGCCGTTGTACCACGTTTATACGGAGATCAGGCTACTACATAGCTTCAAGTACCCTCTCCCGGTTAGCTAAGAAAAAATATTTGAGGGGCCTTTGTGGCCCCTCTATAAGGTCTATAAAAATTTTTCTCGGTAGGGTGGTTTGGCTCATAATGGCCAACTTTCCGCCCGAGTTTGAAAATTATAGCTTAATATTAAAGGGAGTTAGACGGACTTGAAATTTGAGCCTTTTTTCCCGCCATTTTATTTTGTTTCATTATTTATTCCTTTATGCGTTCTTTCACCAAGAAAGACGCTTGATTTTAATCATAGAGCATTTTTCGGATGCAAAACTTTCGCGAAAATATTGTAAAAGTAATAAAAAAAATGATATAAATAAACTAATTTTCCGGGAATTTTCCAGTTTTTAAGCTGTATTTGAAATTTCTCGAATAAAAAAAATTTTTTTTTGCATGTAGGATCCTTTATTGTATCGAAAAACACATTAAATAAATAATATAAAGTAAAAAAAAACAAAAGAAAAATATATAAAAATTTTTAAAAATTGACCTCTGCCTTGGTTCGAACCTGCACCCCCTCGCTTAAGGCGTAAGTCACTAGCACGCGGTCTTAGCCGTTGTACCATGTTTATACGGAGATCAGGCTACTGCATAGCTTCAAGTGCCCTCTCCCGGTTAGCTAAAAAAAATACTTGAGGGACCTTTGTGGTCCCCCTATAAGGTCTATAAAAAATTTTCTCGGTAGGGTGGTTTGGCTCATAATCGCCAACTTTCCGCCCGAGTTTGAAAATTACAGCTTATTATTAAAGGGAATTAGACGGACTTGAAATTTGAGCCTTTTTCCCGCCATTTTATTTTGTTTCATTATTTATTCTTTTATGCGTTCTTTCACCAAGAAAGATGCTTGATTTTAAAGATATAGCATTTTTCGGATGCTAAACTTTCGTGAAAATATTGTAACAAGAGTAAAAAAAAATAATAATATAAATAAATTAATTTTCCGGGAAATTTTCAGTTTTTAAGCTGTATTTGAAATTTCTCGAATAAAAAAATTTTTTTTTGCATGTAGGATCCTTTAATGTATCGAAAAACACATTAAATAAATAATATGAAGTAAAAAAAAACAAAAGAAAAAAATATAAAAAATTTTGAAAATTGACCTCTGCCGGGGATCGAACCTGCATCCCCTCGCATAAGACGTAAGGCACTAGCACGTGGTCTTAGCCGTTGTACCACGTTTATACGGAGCTCAGGCTACTACATAACTTCAAGTACCCTCTCCCGGTTCGCTAAAAAAAATACTTGAGGGGCCTTTGAGGCCCCCCTATATGGTCTATTAAAATGTTTCTCGGAAGGGTGGATTGGCTCATAAAGGCCAACTTTCCGGCCGAGTTTGAAAATTATAGCTTAATATTAAAGGCAGTTAGACGGACTTGAAATTTGAGCCTTTTTCCCGCCATTTTATTTTGTTTTATTATTCATTCCTTTATGCGTTCTTTCACCAAGAAAGACGCTTGATTTTAAACATAGAGCATTTTTCGGATGCTAAGCTTTCGTGAAAATATTGTAAAAGGAGTAAAAAAAAAATGATATAAATAAACTAATTTTCCGGGAATTTTCCAGTTTTTAAGCTGTATTTGAAATTTCTTGAATAAAAAAAATTTTATTTTGCTTGTAGGATCCTTTAATGTATCGAAAAACACATTAAATAAATAATATAATGTAAAAAAAAAACAAATGAAAAAATATAAAAAATTTTAAAAATTGACCTCTGCCTTGGTTCGAACCTGCACCCCCTCGCTTAAGGCGTAAGTCACTAGCACGCGGTTTTAGCCGTTGTACCATGTTTATACGATGATCAGGCTACTACATAGCTTCAAGTACCCTCTCCCGGTTAGCTAAAAAAAATACTTGAGGGGCCTTTGTGGCCCCCTTATATGGTCTATAAAAATTTATCTCGGTAGGGTGGTTTGGCTCATAGAGGCCAACTGTCCGCCCGAGTTTGAAAATTATAGCTTAATATTAAAGGGAGTTAGACGGACTTGAAATTTTAGCCTTTTTCCCGCCATTTTATTTTGTTTCATTATTTATTCCTTTATGTGTTCTTATGCCAAGAAAGACGCTTGATTTTAACATAGAGCATTTTTCGGATGCTAAACTTTCGTGAAAATATTGTAAAAGGAGTAAAAAAAAAATGATATAAATAAACTAATTTTCCGGGAATTTTCCAGTTTTTAAGCTGTATTTGAAATTTCTTGAATAAAAAAAATTTTATTTTGCTTGTAGGATCCTTTAATGTATCGAAAAACACATTAAATAAATAATATAATGTAAAAAAAAAACAAAAGAAAAAAATATAAAAAATTTTAAAAATTGACCTCTACCGGGTTTCGAACCGGCACCCCCTCGCTTAAGGCGTAAGTCACTAGCACTCGGTATAAGCCGTTGTACCACGTTTATACCGTGATCAGGCTACTACATAGCTTCAAGTACCCTCTCCCGGTTAGCTAAAAAAAATACTTGAGGGGCCTTTGTGGCCCCCTTATATGGTCTATAAAAATTTATCTCGGTAGGGTGGTTTGGCTCATAGAGACCAACCTTCCGCCCGAGTTTGAAAATTATAGCTTAATATTAAAGCCAGTTAGACGGACTTGAAATTTGAGCCTTTTTCCCGCCATTTTATTTTGTTTTATTATTTATTCCTTTATGGGTTCTTTCACCAAGAAAGACGCTTGATTTTAAACATATAGCATTTTTCGGATGCTAAACTTTCGTGAAAATATTGTAAAAGGAGTAAAAAAAATTAATAATATAAATAAACTTATTTTCCGGGAATTTTCCAGTTTTTAAGCTGTATTTGAAATTTCTCGAATAAAAAAATTTTTTTTTGCATGTAGGATCCTTTAATGTATCGAAAAACACATTAAATAAATAATATAATGTAAAAAAAACAAAAGAAAAAAATATAAAAAATTTTAAAAATTGACCTCTGCCTTGGTTCAAACCTGCACCCCCTCGCTTTAGGCGTAAGTCACTAGCACGCGGTCTTAGCCGTTGTACCATGTTTATACGGAGATCAGGCTACTACATAACTTCAAGTACCCTCTCCCGGTTCGCTAAAAAAAATACTTGAGGGGCCTTTGAGGCCCCCCTATATGGTCTATTAAAATGTTTCTCGGATGGGTGGATTGGCTCATAAAGGCCAACTTTCCGGCCGAGTTTGAAAATTATAGCTTAATATTAAAGGCAGTTAGACGGACTTGAAATTTTAGCCTTTTTCCCGCCATTTTATTTTGTTTCATTATTTATTCCTTTATGCGTTCTTATGCCAAGAAAGACGCTTGATTTTAACATAGAGCATTTTTCGGATGCTAAACTTTCGTGAAAATATTGTAAAAGGAGTACAAAAAAATGATATAAATAAACTAATTTTCCGGGAATTTTCCAGTTTTTAAGCTGTATTTGAAATTTCTCGGATAAAAAAAAATTTTTTTTGCATGTAGGATCCTTTAATGTATCGAAAAACACATTAAATAAATAATATAATGTAAAAAAAACGAAAGAAAAAAATATAAAAAATTTTAAAAATTGACCTCTGCCGGGGTTCGAACCTGCACCCCCTCGCATAAGGCGTAAGTCACTAGCACGCGGTCTTAGCCGTTGTACCATGTTTATACGGAGATCAGTCTACTACACAGCTTCAAGTACCCTCTCCCGGTTAGCTAAAAAATTACTTGAGGGGCTTTTGTGGTCTCCCTATATGGACTATAAAAATTTATTTCGGTAGGGTGGTTTGGCTCATAGAGGCCAACTTTCCGCCCTAGTTTGAAAATTATAGCTTAGTATTAAAGGGAGTTACACGGACTTGAAATTTGAGTCTTTTTCCCGCCATTTTATTTTGTTTTATTATTTATTCCTTTATGCGCTCTTTCACCAAGAAAGACGCTTGATTTTAAACATATAGCATTTTTCGGATGCTAAACTTTCGTGAAAATATTGTAAAAGGAGTAAAAAAAATTAATAATATAAATAAACTTATTTTCCGGGAATTTTCCAGTTTTTAAGCTGTATTTGAAATTTCTCGAATAAAAAAATTTTTTTTTTGCATGTAGGATCCTTTAATGTATCGAAAAACACATTAAATAAATAATATAATGTAAAAAAAACAAAAGAAAAAAATATAAAAAATTTTAAAAATTGACCTCTGCCTTGGTTCGAACCTGCACCCCCTCGCTTTAGGCGTAAGTCACTAGCACGCGGTCTTAGCCGTTGTACCATGTTTATACGGAGATCAGTCTACTACATAGCTTCAAGTACCCTCTCCCGGTTAGCTAAGAAAAAATATTTGAGGGGCCTTTGTGGCCCCCCTATAAGGTCTATAAAAATTTTTCTCGGTAGGGTGGTTTGGCTCATAATGGCCAACTTTCCGCCCGAGTTTGAAAATTATAGCTTAATATTAAAGGGAGTTAGACGGACTTGAAATTTGAGCCTTTTTTCCCGCCATTTTATTTTGTTTCATTATTTATTCCTTTATGCGCTCTTTCACCAAGAAAGACGCTTGATTTTAAACATAGAGCATTTTTCGGATGCAAAACTTTCGCGAAAATATTGTAAAAGTAGTAAAAAAAAATGATATAAATAAACTAATTTTCCGGGAATTTTCCAGTTTTTAAGCTGTGTTTGAAATTTTTCGAATAAAAAAAATTATTTTTTGCATGTAGGATCCTTTAATGTATCGAAAAACACATTAAATAAATAATATAATGTAAAAAAAACAAAAGAAAAAATATAAAAGTTTTTAAAAATTGACCTCATCCGGGGTTTGAACCTGTACCCCATTGCTTAAGGCGTAAGTCACTAGCACGCTGTTTTAGCCGTTGGACCACGTTTATACGGAGATCAGGCTACTACATAGCTTCAATTACCCTCTCCCGGTTAGCTAAAAAAAATACTTGAGGGGCGTTTGCGGTCCCCCTGTATGGTCTATAAAAATTTTTCTCGGTAGGGTGGTTTGGGTCATAATCGCCAACTTTCCGCCCGAGTTTGAAAATTATAGCTTAATATTAAAGGGAGTTAGACGGACTAGAAATTTGAGCCTTTTTCCCGCCATTTTATTTTGTTTTATTATTCATTCCTTTATGCGTTCTTTCACCAAGAAAGACGCTTGATTTTAAACATAGAGCATTTTTCGGATGCTAAGCTTTCGTGAAAATATTGTAAAAGACGTAAAAAAAAATAATAATACAAAAAAGACTAATTTTCCGGGAATTTTCCAGTTTTTAAGCTGTATTTGAAATTTCTCAAATAAAACTTTTTTTTTTGCATGTAGGATCCTTTAATGTATCGAAAAACACTTTAAATAAATAGTATGATGCAAAAAAAAAAGAAAAAATATAAAAAAAAATTTTAAAATTTACCTCAGCCCGGGTTCGAACCGGCTCCCCCTCGCTTAAGGCGTAAGTCACTAGCACGCGGTCTTAGCCGTTGTACCATGTTTATACGGAGATCAGGCTACTACATAGCTTCAAGTACCCTCTCCCGGTTAGCTAAAAAAAATACTTGAGGGGCCTTTGTGGCCCCCTTATATGGTCTATAAAAATTTATCTCGATAGGGTGGTTTGGCTCATAGAGGCCAACTTTCCGCCCGAGTTTGAAAATTATAGCTTAGTATTAAAGGGAGTTAGACGGACTTGAAATTTGAGCCTTTTCCCGCCATTTTATTTTGTTTTATTATTTATTCCTTTATGCGCTCTTTCACCAAGAAAGACGCTTGATTTTAAATATATAGCATTTTTCGGATGCTAAACTTTCGTGAAAATATTGTAAAAGGAGTAAAAAAAAATAATAATATAAATAAACTAATTTTCCGGGAATTTTCCAGTTTTTAAGCTCTATTTGAAATTTCTCGAATAAAAAAATTTCTTTTTGCATGTAGGATCCTTTAATGTATCGAAAAACACATTAAATAAATAATATAATGTAAAAAAAAAAACAAAAGAAAAAATATAAAAAATTTTAAAAATTGACCTCTGCCTTGGTTTGAACCTGCACCCCCTCGCTTAAGGCGTAAGTCACTAGCACGCGGTCTTAGCTGTTGTACCATGTTTATACGGAGATCAGTCTACTACATAGCTTCAAGTACCCTCTCCCGGTTAGCTAAAAAAAATACTTGAGGGGCCCTTGTGGTCCCCCTATATGGTCTATAAAAAATTTTCTCGGTAGGGTGGTTTAGCTCATAATGGCCACCTTTCCGCCCGAGTTTTAAAATTATAGCTTAATATTAAAGGGAGTTAGACGGACTTGAAATTTGAGCTTTTTTCCCGCCATTTTATTTTGTTTCATTATTTATTCCTTTATGCGTTCTTTCACCAAGAAAGACGCTTGATTTTAAACATAGAGCATTTTTCGGATGCAAAACTTTCGTGAAAATATTGTAAAAGGAGTAAAAAAAAAAATGATATAAATAAACTAATTTTCCGGGAATTTTCCAGTTTTTAAGCTGTATTTGAAATTTTTCGAATAAAAAAAATTATTTTTTGCAAGTAGGATCCTTTAATGTATCGAAAAACACATTAAATAAATAATATAATGTAAAAAAAAAACAAAAGAAAAAAATATAAAAAATTTTAAAAATTGACCTCTACCTTAGTTCGAAACTGCACCCTCTCGCTTAAGGCGTTAGTCACTAGCACACGGTCTTAGCCGTTGTACCATGTTTATACGGAGATCAGGCTACTACATAGCTTCAAGTACCCTCTCCCGGTTAGCGAAAAAAAATACTTGAGGGGCCTTTGTGGCCCCCTTATATGGTCTATAAAAATTTCTCTCGGTAGGGTGGTTTGGCTCATAGAGGCCAACTTTCCGCCCGAGTTTGAAAATTATAGCTTAGTATTAAAGGGAGTTAGACGGACTTGAAATTTGAGCCTTTTCCCGCCATTTTATTTTGTTTTATTATTTATTCCTTTATGCGTTCTTTCACCAAGAAAGACGCTTGATTTTAAATATCTAGAATTTTTCGGATGCTAAACATTCGTGAAAATATTGTAAAAGGAGTAAAAAAAATTAATAACATAAATAAACTAATTTTCCGGGAATTATCCAGTTTTTAAGCTGTATTTGAAATTTCTCGAATAAAAAAAATTTTTTTTGCATGTAGGATCCTTCAATGTATCGAAAAACACATTAAATAAATAATATAATGTAAAAAAAACAAAAGAAAAAAATATAAAATTTTTAAAAATTGACCTCTGCCGGGGTTCGAACCTGCACCCCCTCGCATAAGGCGTAAGGCACTAGCACGCGGTCTTAGCCGTTGTACCACGTTTATACGGAGCTTAGGCTACTACATAGCTTCAAGTACCCTCTCCCGGTTCGCTAAAAAAAAATACTTGAGGGGCCATTGAGGCCCCCCTATATGGTCTATAAAAAATTTTCTCGGTAGGGTGGATTGGCTCATATAGGCCAACTTTCCGCCCGAGTTTGAAAATTATAGCTTAATATTAAAGAGAGTTAGACGGACTTGAAATTTGAGCCTTTTTCCTGCCATTTTATTTTGTTTCATTATTTACTCCTTTATGCGTTCTTTCACCAAGAAAGACGCTTGATTTTAAACATAGAGCATTTTTCGGATGCAAAACTTTCGCGAAAATATTGTAAAAGTAGTAAAAAAAAATGATATAAATAAACTAATTTTCCGGGAATTTTCCAGTTTTTAAGCTGTATTTTAAATTTTTCGAATAAAAAAAATTTTTTTTTGCATGTAGGATCCTTTAATGTATCGAAAAACACATTAAATAAATAATATGTAAAAAAAAAACAAAAGAAAAAAATATAAAAATTTTTAAAAATTGATCTCAGCCAGGGTTCGAACCTGCATCCCCTCGCTTAAGGCGTAAGTCACTAGCACGTGGTCTTAGCCGTTGTACCACGTTTATACGGAGATTAGGCTACTACATAGCTTCTAGTACCCTCTCCCGGTTAGCTAAGAAAAAATATTTGAGGGGCCTTTGTGGCCCCCCTATAAGGTCTATAAAAATTTTTCTCGGTAGGGTGGTTTGGCTCATAATGGCCAACTTTCCGCCCGAGTTTGAAAATTATAGCTTAATATTAAAGGGAGTTAGACGGACTTGAAATTTTAGCCTTTTTCCCGCCATTTTATTTTGTTTCATTATTTACTCCTTTATGCGTTCTTTCACCAAGAAAGACGCTTGATTTTAAACATAGAGCATTTTTCGGATGCAAAACTTTCGCGAAAATATTGTAAAAGTAGTAAAAAAAAATGATATAAATAAACTAATTTTCCGGGAATTTTCCAGTTTTTAAGCTGTATTTTAAATTTTTCGAATAAAAAAAATTCTTTTTTGCATGTAGGATCCTTTAATGTATCGAAAAACACATTAAATAAATAATATGTAAAAAAAAAAAAAAAGAAAGAAATATAAAAAATTTTAAAAATTGATCTCAGCCAGGGTTCGAACCTGCACCCCCTCGCTTAAGGCGTAAGTCACTAGCACGCGGTCTTAGCCGTTGTACCGCGTTTATACGGAGATTAGGCTACTACATAGCTTCTAGTACCCTGTCCCGGTTAGCACAAAAAAATACTTGAGGGGCCCTTGAGGCCCCCCTATATTGTCTATAAAAATTTTTCTCGGTAGGGTGGTTTGGCTCATAATGGCCAACTTTCCGCCCGAGTTTGAAAATTATAGCTTAATATTAAAGGGAGTTAGACGGACTTGAAATTTTAGCCTTTTTCACGCCATTTTTTTTTTTTTTTTGTTTCATTATTTATTCCTTTATGCGTTCTTTCGCCAAGAAAGACGCTTGATTTTAAACATAAAGCATTTTTCGGATGCAAAACTTTCGTGAAAATATTGTAAAAGGAGTAAAAAAAAAACTATATAAATAAACTAATTTTCCGGGAATTTTCCAGTTTTTAAGCTGTATTTGAAGTTTTTCGAATTAAAAAAATTTTTTTTTTGCATGTAGGATCCTTTAATGTATCGAAAAACACATTAAATAATATGTATGATGCAAAAAAAAAAGAAAAAATATAAAAAAAAATTTTAAAATTTACCTCAGCCCGGGTTCGAACCGGCACCCCCTCGCTTAAGGCGTAAGTCACTAGCACGCGGTCTTAGCCGTTGTACCACGTTTATACGGAGATCAGGCTACTACATAGCTTCAAGTACCCTCTCCCGGTAAGCTAAAAAAAATACTTGAGGAGCCTTTGTGGCCCCCCTATATAGTCTATAAAAAATTTTCATGGTTGGGTGGTTTTACTCCTAGAGGCCAACTTTCCGCCCGAATTTGAAAATTATAGCTTAATATTAAAGGCAGTTAGACGGACTTGAAATTTGAGCCTTTTTCCCGCCATTTTATTTTGTTTTATTATTCATTCCTTTATGCGTTCTTTCACCAAGAAAGACGCTTGATTTTAACATAGAGCATTTTTCGGACGCTAAACTTTCGTGAAAATATTGTAAAAGGAGTAAAAAAAATGATATAAATAAACTAATTTTCCGGGAATTTTCCAATTTTTAAGCTGTTTTTGAAATTTCTTGAATAAAAAAAAATTTTATTTTGCTTGTAGGATCCTTTAATGTATCGAAAAACACATTAAATAAATAATGTAATGTAAAAAAAAACAAAAGAAAAAAATATAAAAAATTTTAAAAATTGACCTCTACCGGGTTTCGAACCGGCACCCCCTCGCTTAAAACGTAAGTCACTAGCACTCGGTATTAGCCGTTGTACCACGTTTATACCGAGATCAGGCTACTACATAGCTTCAAGTACCCTCTCCCGGTAAGCTAAAAGAAATACTTGAAGATCCTTTGTGGCCCCCGTATATAGTCTATAAAAAATTTTCATGGTTGGGTGGTTTGGCTCATAGAGGCCAACTTTACGTCCGAGTCTGGAAATTATAGCTTAATAATAAAGGGAGTTAGACGGACTTGAAATTTGAGCCTTTTTCCCGCCATTTTATTTTGTTTCATTATTTATTCCTTTATGCGTTCTTTCACCAAGAAAGACGCTTGATTTTAAACATAGAGCATTTTTCGGATGCAAAACTTTCGCGAAAATATTGTAAAAGTAGTAAAAAAAATGATATAAATAAACTAATTTTCCTGGAATTTTCCAGTTTTGAAGCTGTATTTGGAATTTTTCGAATAAAAAAATTTATTTTTTGCATATAGGATCCTTTAATGTATCGAAAAACACAATAAATAAATAATATAATGTAAAAAATCAAAAGAAAAAAATATAAAAAATTTTAAAAATTGACCTCAGCCGGGGTTTGAACCTGTACCGCCCCGCTTATGGCATAAGTCACTAGCACGCGGTCTTAGCCGTTGTACCACGTTAATACCGAGATCAGGCTACTACATAGCTTCAAGTACCCTCTCCCGGTTAGCTAAAAAAAATACTTGAGGGGCCTTTGTGGTCCCCCTATATGGTCTATAAAAATTTTTCTCGGTAGGGTGGTTTGGCTCATAATCGCCAACTTTCCGCCCGAGTTTGAAAATTATAGCTTAATATTAAAGGCAGTTAGACGGACTTGAAATTTGAGCCTTTTTCCCGCCATTTTATTTTGTTTCATTATTTATTCCTTTATGCGTTCTTTCACCAAGAAAGACGCTTGATTTTAAACATATAGCATTTTTCGGATGCTAAACTTTCGTGAAAATATTGTAACAGGAGTAAAAAGAAATAATAATATAAATTAATTAATTTTCCGGGAAATTTTCAGTTTTTAAGCTGTATTTGAAATTTCTCGAATAAAAAAATTATTTTTTGCATGTAGGATCCTTTAATGTATCGAAAAACACATTAAATAAATAATATGTAAAAAAAAACAAAAGAAAAAAATATAAAAAATTTTAAAAATTGACCTCAGCCTGGGTTCGAACCTGCACCCCCTCCCTTAAGGCGTAAGTCACTAGCACGCGGCCTTAGCCGTTGTACCATGTTTATACGGAGGTCAGTCTACTACATAGCTTCAAGTACCCTCTCCCGGTTAGCTAAAAAAAATACTAGAGGGGCCTTTGTGGCCCCCCTATATGGTCCATAAAAATTTTTCTCGGTAGGGTGGTTTGGCTCATAAAGGCCAACTTTCCGCCCGAGTTTGAAAATTATAGCTTAATATTAAAGGGAGTTAGACGGATTTGAAATTTGAGTCTTTTTCCCGCCATTTTATTTTTTTTTATTATTTATTCCTTTATGCGTTCTTTCACCAAGAAAGACGCTTGAATTTAAACATAGAACATTTTTCGGATGCCAAACTTTCGTGAAAATATTGTAAAAGGAGTAGAAAAAAAATATGATATAAATAAACCAATTTTCCGGGAATTTTCCAGTTTTTAAGCTGTATTTGAAATTTCTTGAATAAAAAAAATTTTTTTTTGCTTGTAGGATCCTTTAATGTATCGAAAAACACATTAAATAAATAATATAATGTAAAAAAAACAAAAGAAAAAAATATAAAAAATTTTAAAAATTGACCTCTACCTTGGTTCGAACCTGCACCCTCTTGCTTAAGGCGTTAGTCACTAGCACGCGGTCTTAGCCGTTGTACCATGTTTATACGGAGATCAGATTACTTCATAGCTTCAAGTACCCTCTCTCGGTTAGCTAAAAAAAATACTAGAGGGGCCTTTGTGGCCCCCCTATATGGTCCATAAAAATTTTTCTCGGTAGGGTGGTTTGGCTCATAAAGGCCAACTTTCCGCCCGAGTTTGAAAATTATAGCTTAATATTAAAGGAAGTTAGACGGACTTGAAATTTTAGCCTTTATCCGCCATTTTATTTTGTTTCATTATTTATTCCTTTATGCGTTCTTTCGCCAAGAAAGACGCTTGATTTTAATCATAGAGCATTTTTCGGATGCAAAACTTTCGCGAAAATATTGTAAAAGTAATAAAAAAAATGATATAAATAAACTAATTTTCCGGGAATTTTCCAGTTTTTAAGCTGTATTTGAAATTTCTCGAATAAAAAAAATTTTTTTTTGCATGTAGGATCCTTTATTGTATCGAAAAACACATTAAATAAATAATATAAAGTAAAAAAAAAACAAAAGAAAAATATATAAAAATTTTTAAAAATTGACCTCTGCCTTGGTTCGAACCTGCACCCCCTCGCTTAAGGCGTAAGTCACTAGCACGCGGTCTTAGCCGTTGTACCATGTTTATACGGAGATCAGGCTACTACATAGCTTCAAGTGCCCTCTCCCGGTTAGCTAAAAAAAATACTTGAGGGACCTTTGTGGTCCCCCTATAAGGTCTATAAAAAATTTTCTCGGTAGGGTGGTTTGGCTCATAATCGCCAACTTTCCGCCCGAGTTTGAAAATTATAGCTTATTATTAAAGGGAATTAGACGGACTTGAAATTTGAGCCTTTTTCCCGCCATTTTATTTTGTTTCATTATTTATTCTTTTATGCGTTCTTTCACCAAGAAAGATGCTTGATTTTAAACATATAGCATTTTTCGGATGCTAAACTTTCGTGAAAATATTGTAACAGGAGTAAAAAAAAATAATAATATAAATAAATTAATTTTCCGGGAAATTTTCAGTTTTTAAGCTGTATTTGAAATTTCTCGAATAAAAAAATTTTTTTTTGCATGTAGGATCCTTTAATGTATCGAAAAACACATTAAATAAATAATATGAAGTAAAAAAAAACAAAAGAAAAAAATATAAAAAATTTTGAAAATTGACCTCTGCCGGGGATCGAACCTGCATCCCCTCGCATAAGACGTAAGGCACTAGCACGTGGTCTTAGCCGTTGTACCACGTTTATACGGAGCTCAGGCTACTACATAACTTCAAGTACCCTCTCCCGGTTCGCTAAAAAAAATACTTGAGGGGCCTTTGAGGCCCCCCTATATGGTCTATTAAAATGTTTCTCGGAAGGGTGGATTGGCTCATAAAGGCCAACTTTCCGGCCGAGTTTGAAAATTATAGCTTAATATTAAAGGCAGTTAGACGGACTTGAAATTTGAGCCTTTTTCCCGCCATTTTATTTTGTTTTATTATTCATTCCTTTATGCGTACTTTCACCAAGAAAGACGCTTGATTTTAAACATAGAGCATTTTTCGGATGCTAAGCTTTCGTGAAAATATTGTAAAAGGAGTAAAAAAAAAATGATATAAATAAACTAATTTTCCGGGAATTTTCCAGTTTTTAAGCTGTATTTGAAATTTCTTGAATAAAAAAAATTTTATTTTGCTTGTAGGATCCTTTAATGTATCGAAAAACACATTAAATAAATAATATAATGTAAAAAAAAACAAATGAAAAAATATAAAAATTTTTAAAAATTGACCTCTGCCTTGGTTCGAACCTGCACCCCCTCGCTTAAGGCGTAAGTCACTAGCACGCGGTTTTAGCCGTTGTACCATGTTTATACGAAGATCAGGCTACTACATAGCTTCAAGTACCCTCTCCCGGTTAGCTAAAAAAAATACTTGAGGGGCCTTTGTGGCCCCCTTATATGGTCTATAAAAATTTATCTCGGTAGGGTGGTTTGGCTCATAGAGGCCAACTGTCCGCCCGAGTTTGAAAATTATAGCTTAATATTAAAGGGAGTTAGACGGACTTGAAATTTTAGCCTTTTTCCCGCCATTTTATTTTGTTTCATTATTTATTCCTTTATGCGTTCTTATGCCAAGAAAGACGCTTGATTTTAACATAGAGCATTTTTCGGATGCTAAACTTTCGTGAAAATATTGTAAAAGGAGTAAAAAAAATGATATAAATAAACTAATTTTCCGGGAATTTTCCAGTTTTTAAGCTGTATTTGAAATTTCTTGAATAAAAAAATTTTTATTTTGCTTGTAGGATCCTTTAATGGATCGAAAAACACATTAAATAAATAATATAATGTAAAAAAAACAAAAGAAAAAAATATAAAAAATTTTAGAAATTGACCTCTACCGGGTTTCGAACCGGCACCCCCTCGCTTAAGGCGTAAGTCACTAGCACTCGGTATAAGCCGTTGTACCACGTTTACACCGAGATCAGGCTACTACATAGCTTCAAGTACCCTCTCCCGGTTAGCTAAAAAAAATACTTGAAGGGCCTTTGTGGCCCCCTTATATGGTCTATAAAAATTTATCTCGGTAGGGTGGTTTGGCTCATAGAGACCAACTTTCCGCCCGAGTTTGAAAATTATAGCTTAGTATTAAAGGGAGTTAGACGGACTTGAAATTTGAGCCTTTTTCCCGCCATTTTATTTTGTTTTATTATTTATTCCTTTATGGGTTCTTTCACCAAGAAAGACGCTTGATTTTAAACATATAGCATTTTTCGGATGCTAAATTTTCGTGAAAATATTGTAAAAGGAGTAAAAAAAATTAATAATATAAATAAACTAATTTTCCGGGAATTTTCCAGTTTTTAAGCTGTATTTGAAATTTCTCGGATAAAAAAAATTTTTTTTTGCATGTAGGATCCTTTAATGTATCGAAAAACACATTAAATAAATAATATAATGTAAAAAAAACGAAAGAAAAAAATATAAAAAATTTTAAAAATTGACCTCTGCCGGGGTTCGAACCTGCACCCCCTCGCATAAGGCGTAAGTCACTAGCACGCGGTCTTAGCCGTTGTACCATGTTTATACGGAGATCAGTCTACTACACAGCTTCAAGTACCCTCTCCCGGTTAGCTAAAAAATTACTTGAGGGGCTTTTGTGGTCTCCCTATATGGACTATAAAAATTTATCCCGGTAGGGTGGTTTGGCTCATAGAGGCCAACTTTCCGCCCTAGTTTGAAAATTATAGCTTAGTATTAAAGGGAGTTAGACGGACTTGAAATTTGAGTCTTTTTCCCGCCATTTTATTTTGTTTTATTATTTATTCCTTTATGCGCTCTTTCACCAAGAAAGACGCTTGATTTTAAACATATAGCATTTTTCGGATGCTAAACTTTCGTGAAAATATTGTAAAAGGAGTAAAAAAAATTAATAATATAAATAAACTTATTTTCCGGGAATTTTCCAGTTTTTAAGCTGTATTTGAAATTTCTCGAATAAAAAAAATTTTTTTTTGCATGTAGGATCCTTTAATGTATCGAAAAACACATTAAATAAATAATATAATGTAAAAAAAAAAACAAAAGAAAAAAATATAAAAAATTTTAAAAATTGACCTCTACCTTAGTTCGAAACTGCACCCTCTCGCTTAAGGCGTTAGTCACTAGCACACGGTCTTAGCCGTTGTACCATGTTTATACGGAGATCAGGCTACTACATAGCTTCAAGTACCCTCTCCCGGTTAGCGAAAAAAAATACTTGAGGGGCCTTTGTGGCCCCCTTATATGGTCTATAAAAATTTCTCTCGGTAGGGTGGTTTGGCTCATAGAGGCCAACTTTCCGCCCGAGTTTGAAAATTATAGCTTAGTATTAAAGGGAGTTAGACGGACTTGAAATTTGAGCCTTTTCCCGCCATTTTATTTTGTTTTATTATTTATTCCTTTATGCGTTCTTTCACCAAGAAAGACGCTTGATTTTAAATATCTAGAATTTTTCGGATGCTAAACATTCGTGAAAATATTGTAAAAGGAGTAAAAAAAATTAATAATATAAATAAACTAATTTTCCGGGAATTATCCAGTTTTTAAGCTGTATTTGAAATTTCTCGAATAAAAAAAATTTTTTTTGCATGTAGGATCCTTTAATGTATCGAAAAACACATTAAATAAATAATATAATGTAAAAAAAACAAAAGAAAAAAATATAAAATTTTTAAAAATTGACCTCTGCCGGGGTTCGAACCTGCACCCCCTCGCATAAGGCGTAAGGCACTAGCACGCGGTCTTAGCCGTTGTACCACGTTTATACGGAGCTTAGGCTACTACATAGCTTCAAGTACTCTCTCCCGGTTCGCTAAAAAAAAATACTTGAGGGGCCTTTGAGGCCCCCCTATATGGTCTATAAAAAATTTTCTCGGTAGGGTGGATTGGCTCATATAGGCCAACTTTCCGCCCGAGTTTGAAAATTATAGCTTAATATTAAAGAGAGTTAGACGGACTTGAAATTTGAGCCTTTTTCCTGCCATTTTATTTTGTTTCATTATTTACTCCTTTATGCGTTCTTTCACCAAGAAAGACGCTTGATTTTAAACATAGAGCATTTTTCGGATGCAAAACTTTCGCGAAAATAATGTAAAAGTAGTAAAAAAAAATGATATAAATAAACTAATTTTCCGGGAATTTTCCAGTTTTTAAGCTGTATTTTAAATTTTTCGAATAAAAAAAATTTTTTTTTGCATGTAGGATCCTTTAATGTATCGAAAAACACATTAAATAAATAATATGTAAAAAAAAAACAAAAGAAAAAAATATAAAAATTTTTAAAAATTGATCTCAGCCAGGGTTCGAACCTGCATCCCCTCGCTTAAGGCGTAAGTCACTAGCACGTGGTCTTAGCCGTTGTACCACGTTTATACGGAGATTAGGCTACTACATAGCTTCTAGTACCCTCTCCCGGTTAGCTAAGAAAAAATATTTGAGGGGCCTTTGTGGCCCCCCTATAAGGTCTATAAAAATTTTTCTCGGTAGGGTGGTTTGGCTCATAATGGCCAACTTTCCGCCCGAGTTTGAAAATTATAGCTTAATATTAAAGGGAGTTAGACGGACTTGAAATTTTAGCCTTTTTCCCGCCATTTTATTTTGTTTCATTATTTACTCCTTTATGCGTTCTTTCACCAAGAAAGACGCTTGATTTTAAACATAGAGCATTTTTCGGATGCAAAACTTTCGCGAAAATATTGTAAAAGTAGTAAAAAAAAATGATATAAATAAACTAATTTTCCGGGAATTTTCCAGTTTTTAAGCTGTATTTTAAATTTTTCGAATAAAAAAAATTCTTTTTTGCATGTAGGATCCTTTAATGTATCGAAAAACACATTAAATAAATAATATGTAAAAAAAAAAAACAAAAGAAATAAATATAAAAAATTTTAAAAATTGATCTCAGCCAGGGTTCGAACCTGCACCCCCTCGCTTAAGGCGTAAGTCACTAGCACGCGGTCTTAGCCGTTGTACCGCGTTTATACGGAGATTAGGCTACTACATAGCTTCTAGTACCCTGTCCCGGTTAGCTCAAAAAAATACTTGAGGGGCCCTTGAGGCCCCCCTATATTGTCTATAAAAAATTTTCTCGGTAGGGTGGTTTGGCTCATAATGGCCAACTTTCCGCCCGAGTTTGAAAATTATAGCTTAATATTAAAGGGAGTTAGACGGACTTGAAATTTTAGCCTTTTTCACGCCATTTTTTTTTTTTTTTGTTTCATTATTTATTCCTTTATGCGTTCTTTCGCCAAGAAAGACGCTTGATTTTAAACATAAAGCATTTTTCGGATGCAAAACTTTCGTGAAAATATTGTAAAAGGAGTAAAAAAAAAACTATATAAATAAACTAATTTTCCGGGAATTTTCCAGTTTTTAAGCTGTATTTGAAGTTTTTCGAATTAAAAAAATTTTTTTTTTGCATGTAGGATCCTTTAATGTATCGAAAAACACATTAAATAAATAGTATGATGCAAAAAAAAAAGAAAAAATATAAAAAAAAATTTTAAAATTTACCTCAGCCCGGGTTCGAACCGGCACCCCCTCGCTTAAGGCGTAAGTCACTAGCACGCGGTCTTAGCCGTTGTACCACGTTTATACGGAGATCAGGCTACTACATAGCTTCAAGTACCCTCTCCCGGTAAGCTAAAAAAAATACTTGAGGGGCCTTTGTGGCCCCCCTACATGGTCTATAAAAATTTTTCTCGGTAGGGTGGTTTGACTCTTATTGGCCAACTTTCCGCCCGAGTTTGAAAATTATAGCTTAATATTAAAGGGAGTTAGACGGACTTGAAATTTGAGCCTTTTTCCCGCCATTTTATTTTGTTTCATTATTTATTCCTTTATGCTTTCTTTCACCAAGAAAGACGCTTGATTTTAAACATAGAGCATTTTTCGGAAGCTTAACTTTCGTGAAAATATTGTAAAAGGAGTAAAAAAAAATTAATTTAAATAAACTAATTTTACGGGAATTTTCCTGTTTTTAAGCTGTATTTGAAATTTCTCGAAAAAAAATTATTTTTTGCATGTAGGATCCTTTAATGTATCGAAAAACACATTAAATAAATAATATAATGTAAAAAAAACAAAAGAAAAAAATATAAAAAATTTTAAAAATTGAACTCGAACCTGCACCCCCTCGCTTATGGCGTAAGTCACTAGCACGCGGTCTTAGCCGTTGTACCACGTTTATACGGAGATCACGCTACTACATAGCTTCAAGTACCCTCTCCCGGTAAGCTAAAAAAAATACTTGAGGATCCTTTGTGGCCCCCGTATATAGTCTATAAAAAATTTTCATGGTTGGGTGGTTTTACTCATAGAGGCCAACTTTCCGCCCGAATTTGAAAATTATAGCTTAATATTAAAGGCAGTTAGACGGACTTGAAATTTGAGCCTTTTTCCCGCCATTTTATTTTGTTTTATTATTCATTCCTTTATGCGTTCTTTCACCAAGAAAGACGCTTGATTTTAACATAGAGCATTTTTCGGACGCTAAACTTTCGTGAAAATATTGTAAAAGGAGTAAAAAAAAATGATATAAATAAACTAATTTTCCGGGAATTTTCCAATTTTTAAGCTGTATTTGAAATTTCTTGAATAAAAAAAATTTTTATTTTGCTTGTAGGATCCTTTAATGTATCGAAAAACACATTAAATAAATAATATAATGTAAAAAAAAACAAAAGAAAAAAATATAAAAAATTTTAAAAATTGACCTCTACCGGGTTTCGAACCGGCACCCCCTCGCTTAAAACGTAAGTCACCAGCACTCGGTATTAGCCGTTGTACCACGTTTATACCGAGATCAGGCTACTACATAGCTTCAAGTACCCTCTCCCGGTAAGCTAAAAAAAATACTTGAGGATCCTTTGTGGCCCCCGTATATAGTCTATAAAAAATTTTCATGGTTGGGTGGTTTGGCTCATAGAGGCCAACTTTACGTCCGAGTCTGGAAATTATAGCTTAATAATAAAGGGAGTTAGACGGACTTGAAATTTAAGCCTTTTTCCCGCCATTTTATTTTGTTTCATTATTTATTCCTTTATGCTTTCTTTCACCAAGAAAGACGCTTGATTTTAAACATAGAGCATTTTTCGGATGCAAAACTTTCGCGAAAATATTGTAAAAGTAGTAAAAAAAATGATATAAATAAACTAATTTTCCTGGAATTTTCCAGTTTTTAAGCTGTATTTGGAATTTTTCGAATAAAAAAAATTATTTTTTGCATGTAGGATCCTTTAATGTATCGAAAAACACATTAAATAAATAATATGTAAAAAAAAACAAAAGAAAAAAATATAAAAAATTTTAAAAATTGACCTCAGCCTGGGTTCGAACCTGCGCCCCCTCGCTTAAGGCGTAAGTCACCAGCACGCGGTCTTAGCCGTTGTACCACGTTTATACGGAGATTAGGCTACTACATAGCTTCTAGTACCCTCTCCCGGTTAGCTAAAAAAAATACTTGAGGGGCCTTTGAGGCCCCCCTATATGGTCTATAAAAATTTTCTCGGTAGGGTGGATTGGCTCATGTAGGCCAACTTTTCGCCCGAGTTTGAAAATTATAGCTTAATATTAAAGAGAGTTAGACGAACGTGAAATTTGAGCCTTTTTCCCGCCATTTTATTTTGTTTTATTATTTATTCCTTTATGCGTTCTTTCACGAAGAAAGACGCTTGATTTTAAACATAGAACATTTTTCGGATGCTAAGCTTTCGTGAAAATATTGTAGGAGGAGTAAAAAAAAATATGATATAAATAAACTAATTTTCCGGGAATTTTCCAGTTTTTAAGCTGTATTTGAAATTTCTTGAATAAAAAAAATTTTATTTTGCTTGTAGGATCCCTTAATGTATCGAAAGACACATTAAATAAATAATATAATGTAAAAAAAAAACAAAAGAAAAAAGTATAAAAAGTTTTAACAATTGACCTCTACCGGGATTCAAACCGGCATCCCCTCCCTTAACGCGTAAGTCACTAGCACGCGGTCGTAGCCGTTGTACCACGTTTATACGGAGATCAGGTTACTACATAGCTTCAAGTACCCTCTCCCGGTTAGCTAAAAAAAAATACTTGAGGGGCCTTTGTGGCCCCCCTATATAGTCTATAACAAATTTTCTCTGTAGGGAGGTTTGGCTCATGGAGGCCAACTTTCCGCTCGAGTTTGAAAATTATAGCTTAGTATTAAAGGGAGTTAGATGGACTTGAAATTTGAGCCTTTTTCCAGCCATTTTATTTTCTTTTATTATTCATTCCTTTATGCGTTCTTTCACCATGAAAGACGCTTGATTTTAAACATGGAGCATTTTTCGGATGCTAAACTTTCGTGAAAATATTGTAAAAGGAGTAAAAGAAAATTATAAACTAATTTTCCGGGAATTTTCCAGTTTTTAAGCTGTATTTGAAATTTCTCGAATAAAAAATTTTTTTTTGCATGTAGGATCCTTTAATGTATCGAAAAACACATTAAATAAAAAGTATAATGCAAAAAAAAAAAAAAAAAAAAAAAAAAAATATAAAATTTTTTTTAAAAATTTACCTCAGCCGGGATTCGAACCCACCCCCCATCGCTTATGGCGTAAGTCACTAGCACGCGGTCTTAACCGTTGCACCACGTTTATACGGGGATCAGGCTACTACATAGCTTCAAGTACCCTCTCCCAGTCAGCTAAACAAAAGATTTAAGGGGCATTTGCTGCCCCCCTATATTATCTATAAAAATTTTTCTTGGTTGGGTGGTTTGGCTTATAGAGGCCAACTATTTGTCCGAGTTTGAAAATTATCCCTTAATATTAAAGGGAGTTAAACGGACTAGAAATTTGAACCTTTTTCCCGCCATTTTATTTTATTTTTCATTCCATTATGCTTTCTTTCACCAAGAAAGACACTTGATTTCAAACACAGAATACATTTCGCAAGCTAAACTATCGTGAAAATATTGTAAAAGGAGTAAAAAAAATATTTTAATATAAATAAACTAAATTTCCGAGATTTTTGCAGTTTTTAAGCATTAATTGAAATTTCCTGAATGAAACAAAATAATTTTTTATATATAGGATCCTTTAATATATCTAAAAACACTTTAAATAAATATTATAATGTAAAAAAAACAGAAGAAAAAAATATAAAAAATTTTAAAAGTTCACCCCCGCCGGGGTTCGAACCTGCACCCCATCGCTTAAGCCGTAAGTCACTAGCACGCGGTTTTAGCCGTGAAACCACGTTTATACGGGGATCAGGCTACTACATAGCTTCAAGTACCCTCTCCCTTTCAGCTAAACAAAAGACTTAAGGGGCATTTGCTCCCCCCTATATGGTCTATAAAAAATTTTACCTGGTAGGGTGGTTTGGCTCATAGAGGCCAACTTTCCGCCCGAGTTTGAAAGTTATAGCTTAATATTAAAGGGAGTTAGACGGACTTGAAATTTGAACCTCTTCCCGCAATTTTATTTAGTTTTTATTCCATTATTCGTTCTTTCACCTAGAAAGACACTTGATTTTAAGCGTGGATCACATTTCGAATGCTAAACTATCGTGAAAATATTGTAAAAGGAGTTTAAAAAAATAATATAGGAAAAATTAATTAATTCTCCAGGAATTTTGGAAAATTTTATAAATTTTGGAAAATCCAGAAAATTTGAAAATTATCCTCAGATGGGGTTCGAACCCGCACCCCATCGCTTAAGACATCAGGCACTAGCACGCATTCTTAGCCGTTGACCCACGCTTGTACGGAAATCGGGCTACTACATAGCTTCATGTACCCTCTCCCGGTGAGCTAAAGAAAAGACTTAAGGGGCGTTCGCAGCCCCTCTAATTGGTCTATGAAAATTTTCCTTTGTAGGGTGACTCGGCTCATAGAGGGCAAATTTCCGTCCGAAGGGAGTTAGGCGGACTTGAAATTAATAAGTAGTAATAATTAAATAAATGAGTAGTAATTAAAAATAAAAAGTAATAATTTATGTCATTTTCTTTAATCTTCTACCTTCTTTAATTTATGTTCTGCGAAGTCTCGCTACTATTTTCCATACCATCTTATTTTGACAGCGCTGTCAAAAAGCACGCGAACCCAACTAGCATAATGGAAACTATCTGACACCTTCTGCAAACGGTCCAAACTGCGATGGCATGTCTGAAAAACTCTTAATGGATATTTTCTGTCCCTTTTTAAGCCCATTGTGCAGCTCTAGTGCGATGTAAATGAACAAATCAATCAATCTCTTCCTTTCTTAGTGTTCACCAAGTGTTCACTTAGTGTTTTGTTTTAACCCTTCCCTCAAGACATAATCATTTTCTCAGGTTATGCTTCACATCTCTCCATTCGCGAATTTATCCTAAACAGTGGGAATGCCCTTTGAGAGTAAACAACTAAACTGATCATTTATTTTAAGATTAAAGAACTCATGTAACAGAAATAGAAAGTCATAAACGTCGTAATCAAAACAAACAGAATAAAAATTGGGCAGAAAATTTAAATTTCTGTTTGTTTAAATAAGCTTCGAGAAATGAGATTAAAATGTTCTAATTTTAAAAGACTATAGAGAATGGACCTCATTGAAGAAATCCTTATCTTAAGAATTCCTTTAAAGAACATTAATCATATGTATTATCTTTAAAGAGCATTAAGAACATGTATGCTTTTGATGAAGCTATATGCTTGGTTAGTTTTATTTCCACCCACTGAATGTTTAAATTAGTCATGGAACTAATTTAAATATTTAGTGGTATACCATGTTAATTGTATTTTCTACTACAAATCGCATTTTGAAATCTTAATCGCAAATTCCATACTTGTATTTTTATAATGATATACTGTGAAGTATTAATACTCAAGTAACCTCTTTGATTCTATGTTATGTAGGTTTTATAATTCTGTATAAAACTTTAATAATGCAAATATAGTTATTTAAAAAGATAATTGTAAAAAAATATAACTTTCTGTTATATAAAAAATTGCAAGTCAAATATGTTTATGTAGGAATGGATTGCTAAGCAATTCTATTTTCTATTTGGTTTTTAGTATCACCCATTTAATTTAATTTGTTTCGGTTTTATTCATAATTTTTAATGTCTTGGAAAAAATAAGTTTTTTTCTGTAAATATTCCTAACTAATAGAAAACCAAAATTTCTTGATAATTGGGAATAAATTTTATTTACTATGTTTCCATTTTTCTCCAGAAGGACTCACTTTCAGCTTGCCCCTTGATTTTTGAGCCCACACATTGTATGGTAAAAGTTCTTTATGTTTTGGTAAATTCTTTTACCCTTAACAGTTGAAACCATTAGTTTTGTCACACCTTGTAACTACTAGCAGCTATGTAATTGATTTTGGTTGTATGAGCCAAATTTTTGATTTTTTAAAAATAAAACCTAGTTTTGTTTGCAGATATGAATAATTGAAGTTTATTATTTTTGTGAAATATGACTAATTTATGTGCCAATAATACTTCTTTAATGATACTACTTAAATTAAACATAGGTTGTTTATTTTTTAAAAAAATTGTTTAAAAAGATGTGTGTTAGGGGCCGTTCAAAAAGTACGTACACAAAATGGAGAAATTTTAAACCCCTCCCCCCCTTGTACATTACCGTACATAAGGTCTTGCTCCCCCCCTTAGAGTACGTACATTTTATTAGTCTACCCCCCTTTTTCATAAAAATTAAAATAATTATGTTTTAAATAAAATTAAATATTTACTTAAGGAGTGTGTAGGATAAAGTCAAATTTAAATTTGGTGTATGTTTATAAAGTACGTACTTTGTATAATACCTCCCCCCCACCCCATTGTACAAAACCGTACATAATAGCAAATCCTCTCCCCCCCCCTTCGGGATGTACGTACTTTTTGAACGGCCCCTTATTGAGGTATGTTTCACCTTTTTATGGGGTTGACAGATTTGACCCTGACACTTAAATGGTCTCGACAGAGAATTAAACTTCCACTAATGATTTTATTTGTTTAACTGCAGTAGCTTACCGATTTTTGGGCATTTAATCTCTAAAAAAAAATTGGCAAATCCACCATATAAATTCGAAATAAGTTTCAATCATTTTACTTACCTAAAATATGTAAAAGACATATATTACCAGCAGTAAGTTTGCAAACACGTTTTTTAAGCAACTCTCCCAAGAAAAAACATCATATTATGTAAACAAGGTATTTCTGAGAGCTGAAATAACTTCAGCTTATACTTTTCTCAAAAAAAAAAAAAAAAAAAGAGAAAGGAAAAAGCTCAAAATCCTTTTTGAAAATTGTACCCATACTGATGATCATAAAAAATAAAAGTAAGCAATTTTAAGGAGTAACACAATAGACTTCTTTATACAATCTTCCAAGTTTTGTATAAAAGGCTTGCAGATATAATAATTTAAAATTTTTGATATTTTCAAAACAGTTATTGTTTAAGAAGTATGTCGATGAATTTAAAATGTTGTGAGAAAGAAAGCAAGTTTTAAAAAACCAGCTATGTTTATTAGAACTCCTTAGACTGCACCAAAACTATTGCTGTTCAGAAATGAGATTTATCTATTTATATCTTATAACATCATATACAGGCTTGAGTTTTTGTATTTTGAAATGAATTGTTTTGTGACGGAAAAGAAAAAGATCCTAAATACTTTTTATATTTTTTTTTTTAATATAGTATGCAAAGAAACACAATATTTATTCAATACATCTTTACAAATAGTTCACAGCCAGTGGCACACAAAATTTTTCTTTCTTTCTCCAATGCCCACCTGTGTTAACATTTTCGTCAATTCAGGCATTTACAGGGCAGTCACTGGCCTCTCTTTCAGGGGCACCATATTAGGTGGGCCAGCGTTTATTTTCAGTTTCAACACAAATATTTATTTCACGTTTTTCAATAAATATATTTATAATTTTTAAAATTAATGTTTATTTTGCTTTATCTATTTACCTATATTTTTAATATTTCAAATTAATTTTTTATGTGTTTAAATTAGTATATTTTTATAAAGAATTCTAAAAACTTTGAAAAAATTTTTTAAAAGTTTTGAAATATTTTTCATAAAACTTTTTTTTTACTTTTAGTACTTATTTGTTATTTCTTAATGTGATCTATTATGTCATTTCATTTTTAATATATAACTGTGTTTGTGTCAGTTTTTCCCCCTTTAATATTATGAAATGAAAAAAAGGTATTGTAATTTTCTTTTATTATACATTTTTGCCGCAAATTTTGCACTTTTAATTTGTCTCATACGTAAGGGAAAACTGTTCTTTTCGAATCAGTTAGATATAGAATTTTTCATAACTTCTTCTTAAATTTATTTTTCTATTTTGATCCTTATGAAACATGCACTTAATTGTAAAACTTATAGGTACATAATTTTAATTTTATTAATTTACTTTTTAATTTTGTTAATTTGCTTTTAGTTTTTGTTATTTTGATATTTATAATGCTAATTTTTTTTTTGATATTAAGATTTTACGCCACACACAGTGCCATCTCCTTATTAGTGTGTGAAAAATTAATTATTAGATGTGAAGTTATTCAGTTTTTTATTCATTTTCTGTAAATGTTTTTCTTATTTGCAGTTACCTAAAAAACTGCATGATATTTTCTCAGAATAATAACTTTCAGGATTTGGGTATTAAATCTTTTTTGTGTGTCGAATCTTAGGACCTCATTTCCCCCCTCCCCTTATCTAATTGCATTAGTCTGTGGATCCATGCGCACATTTCTTACAACTCCCAACATTGTTTCTTTTAGATTAACAATTTTGTAGTAGGTATATGAGTTTATTCAGTTTGTCAATAAGTTTTTTTTTTTAATAAAATTTTTTTAAAATTTTTTGCTTTTAATGTTTCGTAACCAAAAAACTGCTTTTTACAAAGCATATAAGTGATTTCAGTTGTTTATTTTTGAGATGCACATATTTGAAAAATTGTCTGTGTTTGTAGCAGTTTTAGGATATGATGACAAGAGTTAATTTCTTGATATTTTAAAAACTTAGTCGTGTGCTAAGACATTTCAGGGTTTTTCATTCATTCATTTGATAAGATTGATACAAAACAGTCTGAAGTTAGAAGCAGTAAATATAATGCCTACAGTGTGTTTTCCAAGTTTATGAAGATAGCATTGATCATTCCTCGTAGCAATGCAACCTGAGAGAAAATATTCAGTTATCAGTAACAAAACTCTAGACGCTATTCTGTTCTTCTTTATCAAACAGACTTAAGAAAATTTTTCGACTGTGAAGGCAAACCTGAAAAGGCTGTGTTTTCAGAAAACGTTTCATAAAACGTTTTTAAAATTGCTTAATTGATCATTCAGTCTGTTTTAAACAATAGATTTGTTTAATTGTAATTTTCAGGGTGTTGTGCAAAAAAAAGTTGAATGAATTTAATTTAAAGATTGTGCCAATTTATTTAATTAACCTCATTACACTAAGCCATTTAAAAAAAAAAATTTTTTCGTAAGACTTCACACAAAGTCAGATTGTTGTTTTTGCTTTAAAGTTGATTAATATTTTTAGTCATTAAATTGTTACATTAATAACTGTGTTAATAATATGCCAATTTGTTCAAAGTTAAAAATTGCAGGCCAATTTTTAATCAAAAAAATAATAAAAGAAGTTAATTTTAAAGTGTGTTGATCAATAATATCTACAGGAAGTTATAACTAACTTTCTAGAAAATATTTATGAATATCTTTACAAAATATTATGTTCTAATTTAAACTTTGTTTTATAGTATTTGTTGCAATGATGCTTTTTTATGCCAATATGCTTTTTTTGATACTGCATCAATATTCTCAAACCAACTAATATTGCACCTTTGTATGGGAAAATATGTTCACAACATTAATGCTTTTTCAAAGTGTTCTTTTTGCGCTTTCTTCTTTGTCTTTATGCTAATTTATTCTTTTACTGGATTGTTATTAAATTGTAATAATGAATTTTTTACAGACTTATTCTGAAGCTCTGTGTGATATTTGGAAGAATATGTTTTAACTAAATGAAAGAAGAAAAGAAAGCAGCATAATTATTCATTCTAATCCAGTTATCTAAGGTATCAATTCCTTTATTATTTTAAATATTATAAAGGAAGAGTGGTGTAAGACTCGATAGTGGGGTGAAAGTGGGTACTTTGATTGTGTCAAAATTAATTCTGTTTTTTTAGTAGGCAAGCTCTGAATTGCACTTTACTAGTCTTAAAGATGCACCTATCATATTGTTGTTGATTAATTCAATGCATCTGTGTAAATAAGTTATGTCAACTTTAATGTTCTTTTGTTTTTGAATGTCATGGGTACCAGAACAAAGTTTATTACTTCCAAGCACAAAAACTTTATTTTCATAATTTGTGTAGTTTTTGAAGACTGCAGAATGTAGTTTATGTTTTGATATAAAAAATTCCCTGCAATTTTCTTTTGAAAAAATGCTATATTTTTTGTAAGGAATTTGTGAATGTACTTTCATCTTGAGTAGAAGGTCAAATCTACGTGTCTCTGAAACCATATGGACATACAATGCCATCTTTTGGAAGAAATTTCATTTTTTTAAAACGTTCCGAAACGCTGGCACAAATAAGTGACGGTCGGGGGTGAACGAGAAAACTCTCTGACACATGGGTGTGTCGGGCGGGAAGTGAGTGCGTTTCTTGCTGGCACATATATGTGACAGTCGGCTCGAAAGGGTTAAACAATGCGAAAAGAATAAACCAAAAAAAAATAGTTTAACTTAAAAAAATAGAAATAAAAAAAAACAGGTTTTTCAGCTCTTTTAAAAATTTGTCGGGTAGCCCTGCCCAGTTACAAAAATTATGTTTTTTGACTGGTTTTTCAGGTGTAAATAAAAATGACCAATGTATTGACAATAGATAAACCTCATTTATCATTTTTATCACAACATTATTTTATTTATTACATATTTATATACTTTTAGTGAATTCTATAATTTAATAACAATATTTGCTGTTAAAAATGCATATAACATTCAAATTTGAAGCAATAAAATAATAATCTTTGCAACCGTTCATTTATCGATGAAATAAAATTTGGCAGTGATATCCGACATTCATGTGAGCGGGGCAACCAATTTTTTTTTAATTTCATGACTACTGTATTCAACATATTTTCAAAACTATTGTTTACCATGTTAACAGCTGCATAAATACTTGAAACTTTGAAAATAATCTTTTTTTAGTATAACAATTAATGTCCATTGTCCCATTGACTTGAAAAAATATTCTATACATGTGAAATTGACAGTGGGTGGGGGGGGGGAGCGGAACTACATGACTCTCCCCTAAATTGCTTGCATAATTTTCCTAAATTACCTTATAAAATGGAAATATCTGCTACTTTTTCATTGAAATTATCTTATTTCTAAATTTTCCCATTCCATCTAAATTCCCGGGTGATTTGACTTTTTCTAGAAAAAAATCGTTTATAACAAAAGTTGTACATGTGTGACTTTTCAGGAGTGTTGTCTTGTACAACACTAAACAATGAATATCTGACAGTTTCTATGTTGAGCAATTCAGCTCCAACACCCTTTGAATCATAACTAACCTATCTTTCCCCACTCTTCTTTATGTATGGGAATAAAAAACTATGATATTGAACTAAATTTGTGTATTATTTTTTTAATTACCCCTTTTTTAATAAACTTTTATAATGAGTAATTTAATAATATCTCCCTGCCATGTATATTCTTTTCCATAAAATTATAATTCTCTATTTAGGTTGTGCAAAAAATTTTGTGGATACATTTATAAATTAGGTTATAGTCATTGAAAAGTTACATCACAAAATCACTTATGTATTTTTATGATGACTACTTTTGTCATTCTGATAGCATTATAATCTGGTCACTATAAAACAAAGATGGCAAAGCTACGACACTCGTGCCACTAGGCGTACAGATGTAATGGTTGCACACAACAAGTGTACTATAAATTACTTTATTTGCTTACATTTACTGCAAAACATTTAAAAAAAAAACATTTAAGACTGACAACAGCAAAGGTAGATTCAGAAATGAGTGTGAGCATTGGCACCATTGTGTGCAAAAGTTAATATGCATTTATTTTATGATCTTTTGTCTGTTCTAACTAGAATTCTTAAAGTTTATTTCTTGATGGGCTTTAAAAAATCGCAAGTTCTCTGAGTTGTGACAGGAAATAGAATCTCAATAGGACAAACTTTTTATGTTGCAGACAAATTCTTCTCAAATTTGAGGAACTTTTAGATGAAATTAAATTTTTCATACCAAAAAAAGAATTTACTTAATTTATGGATTCAATTTAACGGTGTAATTTCACGTTTTTTTACATTTGCAGCACCATCAACTGATTTAACTTAGGAATTGCAAAGGAAAGTTTAAATTGAAAATATATAGTTTGAAATCGTAAGATCCTTCAAGTGCAAATTTGATATATATTCTATATCCTTGATATATATGAAAGGAATTGAAACAAAGAACTTTAAATATTTCTTTTTGCTTAAAAGACAGTTGGAATAGAATTGACAATGAGTTACGCCGATTTATCTTCCAAAGGCAGAAAAATATTTTTAAGACCTGTTTGGATTTATTACAAAATTCAGATGAAATATTATCCATGCTATTTTCTCCATTTTGAAAATCTTAGAAAACATAGCAGTTTTGCTTTAAGATCTCACTTTGCTATGATGAATGATCATAAAATGTCACTTTTTTGAGTGGTTTGATATTTGGGAAAGGAAATTGATAGAATTAAGAAAATTTTATATAGGTGATCAAATACACAATCTTGGTGAAGTATTAGAAGAATGTGAAAGTACTGATTTGAAAAATTGAACTCAAAAATCAGGTATTTTAATCCTTGGAAAATTGAATATTTTAATACTTGTTTTTAATGTGATATTATATATTTGTTTGTAATGTAATATAAATGCATTTTGAAACGTAATAAGTGCATTAAGAAGGCATCTAAAATTGAAAAAGATTTTTTTTAGAAAATGAAAAATAAAAAATGAAGGCAGATTAAAATAATATTTTAAGTTGCATTGATGCATTTAATTTTCCATGCTATAAAAAATTAAAAACTTTTAACATTAACTTAGCATTTTGTTCGCTTACAACAGTGAGTGCCTTCTTCAGTACTGTTTAAAAATCTTAATATTAAATTGAAATATTTTCAAAAACTTTTTATTCAACTTATATCTGATACAAGTTAATCTCTAACCAGCAAATGCAGTAATAAAACATAATTCGATAGCTTAAAATCACAGCAAGGGTTTAAAATGAGTTTTAAAACGAAGTACAATATGTGGTACACTTAAAAATAACAAACCAAACCAAAATCATAGTTTCATTGACACACTGATTAAAGAAAAAGTTTCACCATTCATGTTATTTATAGCTTAATTATGAAATATGTTTTTCATGGACCACTTTTGAAATGACCTTAACTCTAGTGAAAAGATTTGTTGAGATTTAAAAACATTTAAGTTTTAGCAAAAACTCCTTAACCATTCATTTTATGAATTTTGTCATGAAAATTTCTTATTTGAAATTTTGATTATAGGCTTTAAAATAAAGAATATTTGCTGAAAATCTTTATTATTATTTAATAAAAAATGTATAGTACCGTATTTTTCGGCGAAAGCGCCGCACATCGATAAAATTGAAATTTTAAAAAAAAAAGTTATTGTAAGCGCCGCAATGGCGCTAAACCGGGCATATCAGCATCCTTTTAGAAGAGACCTTTAAATTACCATTTAGAATATCTGTATAATAAAAAATTAAATTTTTTTATGCATTTCATAAAGTAAAGTTTTAATTTCTAAATTATAATAAAAAATTTCTTTTTCAGCAAAAAAAAAAAGAAAAAAGAAAACAACAAAACGATATAAAATAAAGTTGTTCTTACCAGTTGGCACCGCACCAAAGAACAGAAGAACAGCAAAAAAATTATTTATATGTGCAGTAGCTACGCTGAACTGATTACAGAAATCAGTAAAACAATGTAATAAGAAAAGTAAAATAAAAATTTATTATATGAAAAATTTTAAAATAAAAAGATTTTAAAATTTATTACCGTTAACAATTTGAGGAAAAACTAATACATAATAACGAAACAGCTAATAATAACGAAATAACTAACAATAACAAGAATAATAAATAACTAAACAAGCCCCAAAAAAATTCTGAAGGAATGAGAGAAGAGGAAATAAGTTTCACTTTCACAATCTTAGGGGGTGGAATTTTAGTGGGTAGAATGCCCTCTCCTTCAATGGAAATAACCCAATGTGACTCAACTAGAAAGAGAAGAAAATGTTTAAAAGAGGGGTGCACCCCACCTCCTCCACGTGTCATTTCTACTGGAGCTGATTAGGAGAAATCAATCAGTTATATTTTAAAGGGGTTGGGGAAAAGAAAAGGGTATGGGACCCCTAATCCAGCATTCCAAAATTCAGCACTTAATCTGATCTAATTTTTTTTTTAAGAAATTTATATTGATAAGATAAAAAAAAAATCAGCTATATTCTTTTTATTTGGAATTTTATTCTGTTGAAGTAACTTACTTTATTTTATCTTTTAAAAATAAAAAAGAAGCTTGAAAAAAAAAATCTGTGTCAAAGGAAACATCTGTTTCTTAAGCAGTTTAAAATAAATTGAGAAGTAAAAACATCTGCATTTCCAATGAACAAAATAAAGAAATGCAAGTTGGAAAAAACTGATCAATCAATCTTGACAGCTAGTCTTGTGCTTTACTGATTCGCCCCCAAATCTCCCTCCTCTGTTTGACCATAAATTGGCCACACCCAGTTGACATTGAAACTACCATGTAGACAACAAAATGAATTCTATCCCTTTTGCGGTTTTTTATTCGATTTATTAATTTTTTATTTTGCCGCTTTTTATTAGTTATTAACTGCTAATTTGTTGTTTTTTTTTTCTTTGGAAATAGTGAGCTTGTTTTTTTTCTTGCTAATAGTTGTTTGCTTGTTTCTTTTTTTTTAACGTTATTAGTTTTTCGCTTGTTTTTTGTTGTTATTCATTGTTAGTTTCTTAGCAATAATTGTTAATTTTTTTTTCTTTTTTTGTAGTTCCTTGTTAGTTTTTTTTTTTTTTTTTTCTTGCGAGGTAAGCGTCTTTTGTTAAAACAAAATGTTATCTAAAAGAAAAAACGAGAACTATGATCTCGCTCCAAAGAAGAAACGATTATTTCTTCTTCATAGGATTCGAAATATTTCTTCTTGATTATATTATATAGATTATTATTTTGATTAGTAAAATTTCTTTAGGTGGGCCAGTTTTAAATTCACCCCATCATAATCTACGATCGAAACTTGACTAAATTTATCGGTTTTTCTGAAATTAACAATGGAATTGAATTATAGTAATATTAGGGGCCCATATTGGAATTTCCGAAAGAGATCCAAAAATCGGCATTTCGTCAGTCCCGTGAGTGTCGGATTTAGGGTCCTATTACTTCCTTTTCTGTTCGCTCAAATTACAATTGCCGATGTTCTGCAGCAGATCGCGATACGGGCGAATATTTCGTAGACTTCGTTATTAATTTTTTTTTTTAATAGTCTTTCTCTCAGAAAATTATTTCATCTTAAATAACTTTCCTTGAAAAAATTTTTTGCTACTAAAAAATATTTCGTCGGAAGCGCCGCTGCATCGGAAGCGCCGCATGTAGGAAAAAAACAACTTTTTTTTTCGAAAGCGCCGCGGCGCTTCCGCCGAAAAATACGGTAGGTATATTGCACATTTACAACATCATGAGTATGCTGAACATGTTCTGTTGAATTCAATTTAGCTCTTATTCTTTGTGCAACCCATATTTATCGCATTTAAAATGCATACTGCCTTTACAGCTAAAAGGCTGGACTTTTGAACACAATTTCTAAATAGCAGAAACAGTCAGTCTGTCTTTCAGGTTATGGAAACGGATTTTACACACTCTCTGTAATTCCTTATTGAGACCGGAAGGCCATCTGTTGGACACTAGATGAACATTTTCAAATTCAAGAGAATTGATTCAAATATGATGCATAATGTACAAAATAATTGTTTCATTCATAGGTATTGAAATCAGTGTTATAAATTTACATAAAATGATGGGTTAAAATGCTTTCAAATATAATTAAAATAAGTTATGGTAGGATGTAATTGGCTTATTACTAATAGATAAGAAGTCAAGTGTCTACTGATAGGGACATTTTATCTTACATCAAAGAGGCTGCAATTTATTGTTAACTAACTGTTGATTAGTCAAGATCTTAAACTACTTCCTTCTATTCTATTGAAAGTAGAATTTCTTAAAGTTCTTGAATTATCATAGATAATAGTTATTAGTTATATCATAGATAATAGTTAATGAATTATCATAGAGGGTCAGATTCAGTAGCCACTTCAACATTCTTCAATTAATTAGACATGAAAAAATTATTTGTAGATATTTTGTAAATTGTAGGTTTGATGAAAAAATCCTTCCATCGCAAATATTGAAGGGATTGATTCACTTTGACAGGAACTGTTAGAAATTAGATATAATAAATATAAATTCTGTGATGATGCATAAGAAAAAATTTGGTAAAAACAAATACAAAAAACCCTTTCTTATGTCCAAGTGTGTAGTATATTGATATTTAGTTGAAACCACTTATTTTTAGAGGCATTTGAGTAATTAAATGTTGATCATTAACTTTTTTTTTAAAAGGAACTTAAGAAAGAGACTTGGGTTTACATGTTTCAAACGGTTAAACAGAAATTATTGTATTTCTCTTGAAGTTGGCACGAGAGTGTTGAGGAGAAAAAGTAACAGAGACATAAATATACTAAGCAGTATTTTCTTTAACAGCTGCAACTTTTTTTTTTATAAAAAGAAATCCAAAAATCCTATTGAAAAGTATATGAAATATATCTATTTATATTTTCTATGTACATATAATTATTTATGTGGTAAATAAGCACATTTTGACAACCTTCTTTGTTTATGGTGCCTTCTTTAAGCCATGCATTTGGCAATCTCTGATAATAAATCCAAAAATTTCCCAATAAATTGTTAAAAAATTATTCTTACACTTCAAATATTATCTTGAATACAAATTACTAATCTTTTGAAAATGTAATTTTGTTCCCAAACTGTTGAGCTGTAATGTATCTTAATTTTAAGTAAACTGATAGTTCATTTTTTAGTGTTTTATCTACAAAGTGTTTACTAAATTCAATTTTTAAACTCTAGTATTTTACTATTTGTATATGAGCCCTTCTTATGTGTCTTGAAGAAGAATATATTTATGCATTGCAATTAAATCGCGTGTATACCTGATGACTCTTACTTACTTAAAACTAATGTAATATATTTTTTTTTTGTTTTCTTTTTGTAGTAATGACTTTTTCATTTCATCACAATCTTGATATTTCAAAGGTTCACATCACCAATGTATCACAGATATTAACTGTCATTACAGTTTATTTTAACTGTGTGATGAAATTTATTTTTATAATGTATTCATAACTACAGTTGTATAAATGTATAAGAAAAGGTTGAAAAAAAGTAATACAAAATAAATTTGTTGCAGAGACACTAACCTTTTGCAAACCTTTTGTGTAATGCTAATTGTTCTCTTCTGTTATGTGAACAAATCATCTGTTCTTTGAATGACATTTCAGTCCTCACATACTTGGTGGATCAACTGTTCAACCTTTATTTGTAGTCTATCAATTATTACAAGCTTTATGTTCTGCACATAATTCCAGTGTATTTTTGGGATCTATTACCTTCTCTGTAATAAAAGTGAAAAAAAAATATGTGGATAAAAGTTGCACCAAAAATGTTTCTACCTGTTGAGGAATCTATGTATGCTAATAATTCCTTAAAAATACAAAGATAAAAAAAGCAAAGTTGCCTTAACTTCTCTAGTTCATGGTTGGATGAATGGTAATATTAGTAACTTTGATTATCTAATGTTTTTAAACATTGTGAGTTTAAACTAATAGTTTGCTTGATTTCCTATTGCTACATATTTTTGACACTTAAAATATGCAAAAAAATTATAAAAGTGTAAAATACATAATTTGGACATTTAATCACGAGATGAATTCTTGAAATAGTGGCTAATTCTTCAAAAAAGCTGAGGAAAATTTTAGACCTTGTACTCAAAGCAAATAATAATAATAAATTGAAAACCTTTAAACTATTTAAAAAAATAAAGTTGAATTTTAAAATGTAGTTTTGAAAGATAAAATTTAGTTGCATTCAACTGGGAAAAAAATGAAAAAAAGCATTACATAATTAATTGTATTAAATTTTTGAAACTTTGCGAAGTAAAATGACAGCCCGACTATCTATAATTCAACAAATTAGAAAACTCATGTATAACTGAAAGTATAATCATGTATAATTATATTTTTTCAAAATTTATTTTCGTATAAAAAATCAGTCAGAACATTAAAAAATCCATATTGTTTATTTATAATGAAGGACAGCAATATCAGAATTTAGTTAACCAGAAATGTTTTACATATTATTAAAAAGAATTTATGAAAAGTTAACTGAATTTTAAAACTTTAAAATTTTCATTAGCTCAATATTATATCTAATAATTCGTGGGGAAGGGTATTATTAATTGCTGCTCTTGTTAAAAGGAAATTCTCAGTGAGTTCAAAAGAATTATTAATTCCAAACTATTAATATTATTGGACTAAGCTGTCATATGCAATCAACTGTTCCACACATTAGATGTTATGTGGATGCTCTGTAAGTGTTCCACAATCTCTTTCGATATGACTTTAAATATGTGATTGTTTTCCTCTACATTTTTTACATAGAATGGACCAATTACCATGGATTCTCCATAAAGTAATTTTACCTCTTACTATGAACTAATTTTTATCTCTCCAGTAATTTTTTTTACTGATACTGTACGATTTTAAAATGAAAAAAAAAATATGGTTTTTCTATTCCTTCTAATTAAAAGAATCTTAATTTTAAAAAAGTATGTGAAACACTTTTAATCCACTTTTGAAAGATCACAATAAAAAACATTAATGAGCCAGGCATGCACATTTATTCTTATTGCGATTCTTTCCTATGACTGAAAGAATTCACAGGTTACTTCAAACTATTTATTCTAGGTTACTAAACTATTTATCAAACTATTTTAAGTGTTTTATTTTGCGGATTTTGAGTTGTGATTATTTTTATTTTGTGAATTTTTAATTTTTTAAAATTTGTTTGTGCTGGTTTTAGAAAATAACATTTCACATTATTGAGATGGTGTATTTATTAGTTGTTGTATATTATTGATTTCTAAATATATGTAAAAATAACCATTCATTATGTAACAAATGAAAGTGCTGTCAAAAGTTTCGGCTCATATCAATGAGAATATCTATACTTTATCAATTCAAAGAAATATTGCTTATTTGTACTTTTTCCTAACTTTGTCATTTGAGTAGTTGAATGATTGTTCTGGTAACTGAATCTTCTTTTTTAATTATTTTAAATACAAAAGGAAAATTTAAGACTCTTATTTTTTATATTTTTTTTTCTAGTGTATATCATTAAGCAATATTTTAAAAAAGGTATTAGATTTGTCAAAATGTATATTTATTATAAAACTACTAAAAATATTCATGATTATTTCTGAAAAACGTTGATTAAGTGGTTTGAATCACTGATAATTAAAGTTGTAGCTTTAAAGAGCACAATAAATCGCAGTTACATTTCATTCCATAATCATGGTAGAAGTGAGAACTGAATAAAATAAAATATAAGGCATAAAAAATAGTGAAAAAATAAATTATTTAACATTTTCTGTAGTTTAAAAAATGCTTTTCTTTTATCTTTACTTCAACGTTCTCTTTTAACAAATTAAAACTGTTATAAAATTAAGTTAATCTGTAGTCAACATTCACAATTTTAATCTGGTTATGTTATATTTTGGCAGGTTATTTATTTTTTGACCTGAGTCTGTGAAAAGTTTTAGACAGTTTGGAAGATCCTTGCTGAAGGTGTGGTTTTTTTTCCCTCTATCTTTTGTGATTTTAGCTCATTAGCCTTTTTCCCTCAAAAAATATTTACTCATTTTCATTTTCTAATGAAAATGATAAAGCATGCGCTTATTAATTAGATATGCTGAAAAATCTGAAAGTTTTGTTATTTCAATTTATACCAAAAATTTTTTGTATTTACTTATTTTTACCTAGCTCAGTCAATGTAACTTTTAAATATTTAATTAAAAAAGTATTTAGAGACTTTTTAGAACCTGGAGTAGTATTTAAAAATTAATCGTTTTGTTGGAAGTTTAACTAAGTGTTTTAAATCATAAACAAAAAGGAATAATTTTTAAAAATAGCCAAACTTGCTGACAGTAATGATGAAAAAATCACTTTGTTTCAATGAAAAAAAAACCTGATAGATTGCGGTTACAATTACAAAATTATTGGTTCAAAAGAACCCTTTAGCAAATGTTTGATATATATATATTTCTTTATTGCATATAGCTGTCAGATAGTTGAAACATTCAAATTATATGGGTACATCATTTTAATAATCTACATTTATTAATAAATTCTGAAAATCAAGAATTTTTTAACGGTAATGATTTTTATATTCAAAATCAAAGCAGCCTACTTTAATAGTAAAATATTAATTTGTAACGCCTTCATTCATTAACCAATGATTCAGCTGTAAAATTTCTTAATGTGATTTAGAGAGTTTGATACCTATGTTAAAGTGTAAGGGTTTATACTAATAAATGAATGAAATAGAATTTTATGTGAAAAAAAGGGGTTTTACTGCTACATTCTATATGGAATGTAGTGCTTTGCTAATTACTTTCATTACATACTCGGTTAGAATACTACTGGGAACATCATTGTCTGGGATTTGTTAAAAGAAAAAAAATGGGGTAAAAGTCTGGTGCGTGATTCAATATTAAATCTTGTTATTCTAAAAGGTGGAGTGCTTCCATAAATGAAAAAAAAAATTTATGTTCCGGTTATTTGAAGTATTCAGCTGAAAGTGGTTCAGATAATCTACATACAACTCTATGACTTTTATGTGATTTTTAAATCTTTGCAGCTTGTTGGAAGACAGATGAATAATCCTAAATGTCATGCCATGTTCCTAATGAGACTGGAGAGATCTTACAAAATCAAAGTTTAGATAAAACAAAGGAGACAGCAGTTATTAATCTATGAATTAGCTATTGAAGCTAGTCGTTCAACATTATCAAGTAACAGTGTTCTACAAGACACTGCTGTTACAGTAAGTGTCTATAGTAATCAATTGCTGACATGTTAATTCTTTTATTTTTGCTGTTTGTTAAAATCAATTGCATGTT
The DNA here is from genome assembly GCF_982258835.1 of Parasteatoda tepidariorum. Lineage (NCBI taxonomy): Eukaryota > Metazoa > Arthropoda > Arachnida > Araneae > Theridiidae > Parasteatoda > Parasteatoda tepidariorum. Next base: position 120,793,040 of record NC_141758.1, read on the forward strand.
TATTTTTATAAAAATATTGCTTCAAAATATTTTTAGGTTCCACATCACACTTTAGATGTTTTAGCTGATATTTCTTAGTATATGTATGAAGCAAGAAAGATACCAAAATCTTTTTTGTGTCAACATGTGCGTCCAAAATGGGTAGAAGCTGAATACCCAATTTCAATTGAATGTCTTCAAGTATAGTAGTTTTCATTAATATTTGTATTTTATAAACTATAACTTTTTTATATGTGGCTCACTTTATTTGACTAGTAGTATGCCTTATTATATCTTACTTATTACTAAAACAAAATTATCACTGATCAAGAAAGATCTAGAATTGCCAGAAATATTTATTTTTGATAAAGTCATGAAAAATTGCTTCTTTTTCAAAACATGGAAAGACCTTATAACCAATGTGGAAAATAAACATTCTTAGAATTCAATGTTGCCATAAGTAGCTAATGAGGTTTGAAATAAGTATACGCGTATTATCATTGTAATAAATCTAACAGCACACATTGTAATAATTTTTCTAGTCAAACATTCCTTTGCAAAATGGTTGTTTTATTCTTTTAAATAAAATCAAATTAGATTATAGGTTTGTGCAAATATTTTTTGTTGCAACTTATTCAAATTCTTTGCTAGATTTAATTCTTACTCTGCAATACTTTTCACTAAGCTGGCAATCAATATATATATATATATATATATATATATATATATATATATATATATATATATATATATATATATGTATATATATATATATGTAATAACAGGGCTACATCCCTGTTATCATAGGTTATGTTTAGCTCAAATAATTCAGTCGTGAACCAATTATTCCTTCATTAGTTTTATTTATGGGTAGGCTGGTGGCTATAACATTTCACATCCACTCTCCACAAGGGAGGGGGGTGGACAAAACTCCGGATAGTTGCGGCAGATCTTACATGGAACACATCATACAGCAAGGGTCATTCAAAAACCATTGCTCTTGCATTATATACTAACAGAAAATGTGGTAAAAAGGTCAAGGTGGTAAAAAGTATTGCAGTCTTAGTTTACCTTGTAACCCTCGGCATTAAGGAAAATCATTTAATTGCTTCCTAATATGGAAGTGAAAGAGGGAAAGATTCTAAAAATAACTCCTTTGAAATATAAATCTAATTATTATTCATTTTTTCAGCCTTGAAGTCCCAAAATAGAATATCTCTACACCTATTCTTTACTAAAGACATTTTATGAAAAGAGTTTTAATGCTTTTATTGATACAAAAGTATTTATAATTTTTGTATTTTATCTATATATATATATATATATATATATATATATATATATATATATATATATATATATTCAAAAGTTCAAAATGAAGATAAAACAAAGGAAAATTATAGACATATGAAAAAGGGGGGGGGGAATAATAATGAAAAAAATAGCAAACAACTGTTTCTTAAAAAAAAAGGATGAAATTTTTTAAGAAAACCGGAAAATAAAAGATATAATCTTTTCATCAGCCCACACAATTATATCCGCGAAAAAGAGTGCTTTCTGATATTGTATCAATGTAGCCAAAGCAAAATATATTAATACAATAGTGTAAAGAGCACTCATGTTCATTAGGATTCAGGTCAGGGGATTTGGCTGGTCAATCCATTCGTTGAATATCCTCGCTTTCCAGATACTCATCAACCATGAGAGCCCTATGTGGTCGCGCATTTTCGTTCATTAAAATTAACTCAGGGCCAACAGCGCCCCTGAAAAGTCGCACATAGGGCTCTAGGACCTCCTGCCTGTACTTCTGGGCATTCACGGAACCATTGTCAAGCGCATGGAGAGGTGTGCGGGTATCTTGCATGTGCGAATGAATGTGCGAAAATGCTTTCCATCTCTTAATTTTGTCCACCAGTGTATATATATATATATATATATATATAATATGATTTACTAATTAAGATTACTATTGTTTAAATATATTGTACATAGATTGTACAATGTTGTTTTTAGTTAATTTTTTTTTAAAGAAAACCTATAATATGGTATTTGAAAGAAAAATCATGTAATTTTTTTGCTTAGGTGATGATAGTTTAATATTATGATTTTGGCATTACACTTATCTTTTTGCATCTAGTTTAAAAACTTGTTTCAACAACTGAAGCCAGCCATTACTGGTGGTACAGTTTATTTTAATTACGCTTTGAAATTTACAATATGAGTTAAATATTATGAAATAGTAACCTGATGAAATACAATAATTTATATGGGTCATTCTCACGAAAACTGTCTTTTTTCAGTTCATAAAATCCCAAAAAAGTAAAGTGAATAAAATGCTCTGAAACTTTTTATATTAATAGAAATATGTAATGACATTATAAAGAAAGTATATATCCTATAAATTATACTTAATATTTAGATTAATTAATTTTTTAAATAATTAATTTATAATTAATTAATTTATAATAATTAATAATTAATTAATTAATTTAATAAACAAATTAATTAATTTAATAAATTAATTTATTAATTTATTTTTCAAATTAATTAATAAGTAAATTAAATATTTTCACTATTTAAAAAGTGAGGGAATGATATTTTATTTTAATACATGTTTTTATCTAAGTTACATCTACCTAAAGTTTGAAAATGATAACATACTAAGTATATCTAATATTTATTATAATTTAGTCTCATATATTTAATAGTTTTTACAGGTTTGGGAAATAAAATTGGCTGGCACGATTGAACAAAAAAAGATTTGATAATATACTCATCTTGAATCATTCCCTCACTTTATACACTTGTGAGGGAATGATGAATTCAATAAAATTTAAAAATAACAGTTAGGCCTAATTAATTTCTGAAGTCAATCACATACAATTATATTCATACAAGAAAGCAACATATAATTATCCACTTTCTCGATAAGGTTGTATTTTATTTTACTCTAAAAAATGACATGAGGGAATGACAAATGTAAAAAATTTTACCCACAGCAAAGCTTCTTTAAGTTGAAGATGGACATTTGAATTGTATGGTATAAAATCTTTTTTTTATCTCTTTAGAGACTGTATGTAGAAACATACAAACTTTGAACAAAATTAGTTAAATAGTTCCTGAGAAATAGAATTTTAAAGAAGTCTTTTATTTGAGGAATATTTGACCAATTTCATTCAAATTTTGTATTTTATCATGAATTACATTTTTTTAAATGATGTAAAAATTTGTATATCCTGTATATCTTACAATGTATATCTTACAATGTTTATCTTAAATTTCTGTATCTTATATACCTTACACTTCAAAATTTGTCGACTCTTATTAAATAAAATAATGAAAGAAGACAAAAAAAATTATTTTTGCCTGAAGTTATCTTTGGATAAACAAATTTATTAGTGTGTGCAAAAATCTTTCAAATCGCTTAAAAAAATTCTTGAGATATGGCGAAATGCGCAAAAAGCAGAATTAACATTGGACCGCTCTCCTGACTTGGACCAAGCCCCAAACTTTGGACTGTTTGCATGCCAAAACTATTGGGACCATATTTTCTAGATTGTGGCTTTTCTAGATTGTGTGAATATTCTGAAGATCAGAATCCAAATCAATTGAAAAAAAGAGTGTTTTTATTCACAGGAGGTACATTTTTGTATTAGTGTCTGGTTTCATAACTTAAATTGTCATCTGCACTAACTAATTAGCATTATTGAGATCATCCCCTCGAACTATTAGGATTTGGTTCTAGTGATGAAAATATGATCATTAGATAAGATATTCAGGGTATTTCATTTATTTTGTATGCACTGCACATAGCTTTTTCTTAAATGTTATTTAAATGAAACAGCAATAGCATATTAATTAAGGACCAGCACTTATGCATAGTTAAAGCAGAATTACTTTTAAGGCTTGTCCCATAGGAATCCTAAACTAAATTTTATTCAATGGAATAGGTTTAAAAAGATAATTGTGCAACAGAAAATATTGAGCAGAAGGTTAAAACTTCAGCTTGTTCTCATGAATTATTAAAAGAAAGATTTGAAAGAAATGCCCATTCTATAAAAAAGAAGATCAGAAAGACCTTAGAAAATTACTGGAATAAATTTATTTGACTAAATAACATATATTATCTTTTATTAATGGATTACTACCATTAGTGTAAAATAAATCTCCCTGTAGCACTAATTGTTACTATATACGTATATATTAGACAAGGTTTATTCTTAAAGGAAATCATAGAAACTTTTAGTTTTATTTATCTCTCTATTATCATACTTTTTCTTATTTCTCTATTCTTCAGATTTCAGCTGTAGTCTGAAATTTTAATTGAATAAAGGACTAATACTACTCTCTCTACTCAATTTTAATAGATACTCTAAGTAGATTTTTATAATGCAGTATTTTCCTTAAATAAAATTTGTGAAGCGTTTTTAATTAAACTTTTTTCTTTTAGATATTTAACAATTAAAGAGGAAAATAAAGCAAGCTGCATTTGTTTATCTAGGAATTTATAAAAATTTTTAAAAAAAATTAAAATTTATAATCTAAAATTTTTTAAGAGTTATCTTATCTGAAATTCTTATCTTATTTAAAATTAATTTTTCTTTTAAGCAATACTTTTTTTAAATAAAAATGTAAACACTATTTATAAAACCTTTCATTACCTTTCTAAGTTAAAATTGACAGTTATACTTTGAAACAGACATTTTTATGAGGTCATTAAGTTGAAAATCCATTCTTGTTTAACCAAATTGTTATAAAAGCAAAATGCTCCGGCTTCTTTTTATGTTAAGATTTGAAAAAAAAAGCTAAAAGAAAAAAAACTAATTTCAGAACATGTTTTTCAAAGACAAAAATATTTTTGTTTATTATTGACTTATATATATTTATTTTTCTTATTTAGATCAAAATCTTCCCCTGATCGCTCAGAATCTAGACCGGAAAACCAAGGTCTTACACAAGGATTCATTATCTTCCCATCTTGAAGCTCTGCATACTTTTCAATCTTGGTTTGACGGAGAATATCATCATTTTAATGAATTTAAGGTCAATCTTTAAGTACCGATTCAAACACTAAAAAAGATTTATGATACACTTTTTAAATTAAAGGGTTCATTAACATTCTAAGTTGAAAAAATTTGCCTTTTCATGTTTTTATGCTTCCCTTA